>NW_011463696.1:0-563 GCF_000754665.1 Bison bison bison | reverse complement strand
GTGTCAAAGGGGTTTGAGAGAAAACCCGGTTTCTAGAGTTAAAAGGCCAAAGAAAGCCTGATCTTTTAAAAGCTAAAAGCTTTATCTTCTATTATACTTAATTTTCTGACATGGGTAACACTGAAACTAAGAATGGCAACTCTTTATACAAGTAATCTTGAAACTGTTAAAGAGGCTACTGTTAATTTAGATACTTGGGTGAAGGTAAAAAACAACTAAAAACTTATCCTATAAATATGATTTAAAATGTTCTGGACCCTCATCATGAGGCTGTGGGATAGCCTATGGGAGAGGCTATAGCGGTGGATGGTAGTGGGTCTCCACCTTCTGCGCAGATATTTTCTGCCATTGACGAATGAAAGGAGGGAGACTGTGCTCTACCTCCGGAGGAAGGAGAGGGCTTACAGGACGCTGCGGCCGGGCGCCCTGACGAGCCCCCTCCCCCTCTACACAAACCTTTAAAAATTTATCCAACAATTTCTGATTTAAGGTGACTACTCCACCTCCGCTTGCACCTCCCAGGGCCTAAGAATTCCCCAGTTTACATCCAAAGCCTCCCAGAG
>NW_011463695.1:0-506 GCF_000754665.1 Bison bison bison | reverse complement strand
ACCCCTTTGCTGAAAGGTCAGAGCCGCGGGGTTTCCCAAGCAGCCTAGTGTCCGCTGCAAGTCCAAGGGCCAGAACCCTGAACTCTGGCCGGCTGGCCCAGCCCTGCTTCTGGCACTTTGGAGGCCAGCGGGCCCTTGACCACCTGCTGGGATGAGAAAGGGAAGGGTCCACGAATTGCACCCTAGAAACTTAGTAGGGTGCATGGGTTTCAAAACCCGGTGGCCGCCCAGGCAGAAAACAAGGGAGGAGGGCACCCTGCTGCCCTTTCATGGCAGCATCTGTGGCTGTCCTGCTGAGGGGGCTTTTCCATGGGGACCGTGTGCAGTACAAGTTTGGTGTTTTGGAACCGAATAATTAGAACGGGTAAAAATTTTAAATGATGTGGTGGTTTGATTCAAACAAAACAAAACAAAAACAAAAAACCAAGCTCCTAAGTTTTTTGCAAATTCAGGTTTTTAATAATGAAGGCCTGTTTTCCTTCCACTGTGGCATTGTACGAAGAAAT
>NW_011463694.1:0-511 GCF_000754665.1 Bison bison bison | reverse complement strand
TGGACAGAGGAGCCTGGCAGGCTATAGTCTATGGCTTTGCAAAGAGTCCAACACGACCAACCGACTAACACTTTCACTTTTCACTTGCTCTCCATGTTTTTTCTGCCATTCCCTCTTTTGTTTTTACAGGCCCATTTAGTATATGTTTGAGTTCTCTCAAACCATTTTCCATCACTATTAACTACGTTTTTATACTTTCAATCTCTTTATCCTGTACAGTGACTTGACAGAACATCTCAGTGTTTTTTCCTTATTCACTAATTGTCTCTATTTTGGGGTCCAGTGTAGAGATTTTCTGTCTTTTTTTTTTTAAATTCAATTACTGTATTATTGTACTATTTTTACTTCACTATTTCTCATTTTTTTTCATTTCTCTCATTTATTCTTATTGTATATCCTTCCTTTTTGTCTTATGGACTTATGCCTTCTTATATCTCTTTGAAGATACTCAACATATACACTTTAAATGGATTTTCATATTGCTTGATTATTTTTTCATTTTATCAGATTG
>NW_011463693.1:0-707 GCF_000754665.1 Bison bison bison | reverse complement strand
AGACCGGGCCTTCCCTGGAGCTGTCCTCCCGCCTAGAGGCAGGTGGATGTGCTGTGCGGGCTTCCCCTGTGCGTTTGGGCTCCCTAGCACAGCCGCAGCGCAGGGGAACCAGCCCTGGTCAGTGAGCTCCGGGCAGTACTTTGGTCCCAGGTTTGGAGCCCAATGCCCGGAACGCGGGAGAGAAGAGGCTGGCTGCCGGCGGGTGCTTGCAAGCCTGTTACTGGGAAGGACCGAGTGAGCTTCCACACCGGCGGAGCTCCAGCTCTGCGCCCAGGCGCGATAGCACAGAGCCCCGGCCGAGAGGCTGCTCTGGCCTGGGCGAACCTCCCCAAGCCCTGCCCAGCTTCTAGCGTTCGCGCCCGGGAAGGAGCAGGCTGCGGGAGTGTGGGAGACGTGACCGGTGCCTGACTGGTGCCTCAGCTCAGCTCTCGCCTTCCCTTCGGACCTAGGAGCCAGGCGTCCTTGCAGGAGGGCTTAGGGGCTGGGGGTGTGCACACTGCCAAAGCCTCCCGCAGGGAGAGCTCTTTCCGAGGGAAAGGAAGCGCCCGGGGCTGCATTCCCAAGCTGGTGCTTCCCCGCCCAGACTAAGCGCCGCACGGAGGGAATCAGGGTCCCGGTGCCCCTGGCTTGGGGAGGCAGCTCCACAGCCAGAGTGTTGCTCCGTGTGTGCCCAGAAAGAGCCTGCCAGACCGGGCCTTCCCTGGAGC
>NW_011463692.1:0-501 GCF_000754665.1 Bison bison bison | reverse complement strand
GTGCTAGAAGGAGACTTTTCTGACATTCCTCACTTACCTTGCTAGCACTGCTTGCCCCTGCTATGTCTCTGTGTTCCCTGTGGAACAGACATATCCAGCCCAGCCATGCCCACAACGCTCCTCCAAAATGGCTTTGCCCTCAAGGGCCTGGATTCCCACACAATCGCCTCCTTTCCTACCATTCACGGTGGGTGGACTCAGCCGTGACTTGCATCCCCTCAAGTTGATTCCCACTTCAGGTCAGCTCCAGCCAGAAGTACACCTGCAACTGTTGAGGTGGGGCTTACGTTCAGCTGCACTGGGGGCCAGCCAGACCCACCAGCATGCCCAAAGCAACACATGCACATCTAACAGAACACCAAACTCAGCCTACACAGGAGACACCCTGGATTTCCTGTCTCTGGTGACCTGGGGGAACTGTTCCTTTGGGCCGCATAGGAGACACTCTACAAAAATCCACTTATTCAACATGGAGACATAGTTTATCTACCTAATATTAAT
>NW_011463691.1:0-529 GCF_000754665.1 Bison bison bison | reverse complement strand
GGTCTTCAGCGATGTTCAAAGCCTGTGTATTTCGGCTAGACTCTGGCTTCAGGTCGGTTCCCCCAAAAGGCTCAGAAGCGACCTGAACCAACAGTAAGTTTTCCTCTTACCTTGTTCTCCTCATCTATGTTAAGAGTATACTTTAAGAGTATCCTGGCACATACATGTACTGCCTCACCCCTAACCTCAGTCATGTGTTCCAAGAACTTCCGTCCGTTGATTTATTGTTTGGGTAACATTGAATCGTTTTGACTATGCTGGGTCTTTGCTGCTCGCTGGAAGTTGCTAGGACCTCTGGACTGCAGTCTCCCATCTCTTGCTGACCTCTTGTTGACCTCTGCAGAATCCTGGTTGGTGGGAGCTTGTTAGTTCCTTGTTCCTTACCCGGACCTCCTGTGGTAAGTGTTTTCTCTCCTCTGCGGCCTGGTAAGGGTGGGTGGTCATTGGCATCCCAAAGGTGGCTAGAAGTCAATGATTTAGGCAGGCTTGTGAATAGATATGGGAGAAGGCAATGGCACCCCACTCCAGT
>NW_011463690.1:0-1085 GCF_000754665.1 Bison bison bison | reverse complement strand
TGTCAAGAATAATAGTATGAGGAGAGCTCAGTAGGAAAATTCGGTGGAGAAAAGAGACTGAGTAGCTTGGTTTACGCGGAAGACCAATCAAACTTCAAGACAAGAAGTTTGCACCACTTACGTAGGCCGCAGGCGCCCTCTCGAATAGCGAAAGGTGCCTCACCCTAGACACCTTCTCGAGTGGGTCTTAGCAGCCCAGGCATAATTAGTAAGCCTGGTGGGTTACGCGCTCCAGATGGAGACTCAGCTGTAAGTTAAAAGGAAGAATGACAAGGAACTTTATGAATTGGAGCTGTAAGTTAACTCTTTGACAGAGAGAGCGAGATGGTGGTGGGGGACAGCCCCCAGTGAAATCAGAGGTGAGAGCACAAAGCAATACAGTAGGCAGACTCCGGTGTTTTTGGGGGGGAGATGCTCGAGAATATCCGGGTGGACTCCTGAGGCTCGATCCCGCATTTGCGTATGCCGAGCCTCCTTCCTCATGACCTTTGTCCAGAGTGGAATGCCTCCCCGGCTCCCGGCACATGATCAGTGCATGCTCAGGCACGATATCAGTGCCTGCTCAGCCACGTGATCACTGACGGCACAGTCACGTGAAAAGCGCCTCTCAGTCTCGTGATCACCATATGATAAACACGTGATCAGTGAACGACCAGCCACGTGATCACTGCATGCGCGGTCAGGGGGTCAGTTCCTGATCAGCCACCTGATCAGTGCGGGCACAGTCCCCTGATCAGACGCCTGTCAGTCACTGATCACTGCCTGATAAACACGTGATCAGTGCCCCAACAGTCACGTCATCAGTGCATGCGCAGTCACGTCACCAGTGCATGATAGCCTCGTGATCAGTGCATGCTCAGTCACGTGATCTGTACTTGATCAGCCACGTGATCAGTGCCTGCAGAGTCACGTGATCAAGGCCTGCTGAACTGCGTGATTCCTGCCGGCTCATCTGCATGACAATTGCCATCTGAGCTGCGTGAATCCTGTGGGCTCATCTGCTTGACAATTGCCAGCTGAGCTGCGTGATTCCTGCCTGGTCACGTGCTTGATTATTGCCAGTTGAGCAGCATGATTCATCACTG
>NW_011463689.1:0-512 GCF_000754665.1 Bison bison bison | reverse complement strand
GAAGCAGCAGTTAGAATTGGACATGGAACAACAGACTGGTTCCAAATAGGAAAAGGAGTATGGTCAAAGGTTGTATATTGTCACCATGCTTATTTAACTTATACGCAGAGTACATCATGAGAAACTCTAGACTGGAAGAAGCACAAGCTGGAATCAAGATTGCCGGGAGAAATATCAATAACCTCAAATATGCAAATGACACCACCCTTATGGCAGAAAGTGAAAAAGAACTAAAGAGCCTCTTGATGAAAGTGAAAGTGGAGAGTGAAAAAGTTGGCTTAAAGCTCAACATTCAGAAAACGAAGATCATGGCATCCGGTCCCATCACTTCATTGCAAATAGATGGGAAAACAGTGGAAACAGTGGCTGACTATTTTGGGGGGCTCTAAAATCACTGCAGATGGTGACTGCAACCATGAAATTAAAAGATGCTTACTCCTTGGAGGAAAGTTATGACCAGCCTAGACAGCATATTAAAAAGCAGAGATATTACTTTGCCAACAAAGGTCCAT
>NW_011463688.1:0-524 GCF_000754665.1 Bison bison bison | reverse complement strand
TGGAGGCATTTGATGAGCTCCTGTCAATGAATGTTCCTTGGAGTCAGGAGTTCCCTGGAGTCAGGGTTTGGACTTAAGTCTCCTGCTTCCGATTATCGGTCTATTTTACAATAGTTTCAAAACTTCTCCTTCTATACAGCACCATTGATAAAACATCTACATTAAAGATGATAAGTTTCTCTACAGTGAGGGTCACTCAGAGAGGTTCACAGGGTTACATGGAGAAGAGAAGAGGGAGGAGGGAGTTAGAGGTGACCCAAATGAGATGAGGTGAATCAATAGTGGAGAGAGTGGGCTAGCCAGTAGTCACTTCCTTATGTGCACTCCACAACTGGACCACTCAGAGATGTCCACGGGGTTATACAGAGAAGAGAAGAAGGAGGAAGGTAACAGAGGTGGCCAGAAGGATAAAAGGGGGGAATGAAAAGGAGGGAGACAGATCCAGCCAGTAATCAGTTCCCTAAGTGTTCTCCACCATCTGGAACACACAGAAATTCACAGAGTTGGGTAGAGTAGAGAGGGGT
>NW_011463687.1:0-513 GCF_000754665.1 Bison bison bison | reverse complement strand
GATCCTGTCGCACCTGAAGAGGAACATTGGCTTCTGGACACAAGCCTAGATGAGGTCTATTGGCCCTGCAGTCACTCGAGAGCAATCCCCAGCTTCCTTCGCAACTCGAATGGAAGATTGGACTTGCCTGGGCCAACACAAGAGGCATCCTGAATTCCCCGTCGTAACTCGAGAATCCCGCCGTAACTCGAGAAAAACCACGTGGCTCCCCCGTCCATCGCAAGATGAAGCCCTTTCCCGCTACAGCGTCTCAGGAGAAGTCCCACGTTAGGAATTGGAGGTCGAAAGAGCACTTGGCAACCTTGATGCGACCCACAAAGTTCCCCGAAATCCCGGTCTCCCTCGAGAGGAACACTGAGGTTTTCCGGCACCCCCTCCTCTGAGCCCTTTCTCCCCTCCTGATCTGGACAGGAGGGTCGACTCCCCTGCTTTGTCTGGAAGGGGTTCCCGACCTTCCGGTCGCACCTCAGGATGAGGCCGGCCTCACGAAGACATTCCAGACGTGGCCTCGTG
>NW_011463686.1:0-507 GCF_000754665.1 Bison bison bison | reverse complement strand
TCCTCCTCGTCGTCCCCCTTCCTCCTCCTTGTCCCCCCAACTCCCTCCCCACCCATCAGAGTCTTTTCCAATGAGTCAACTCTTCACATGAGGTGGCCAAAGTACTGGAGTTTCAGCTTTAGCATCATTCCTTCCAAAGAAATCCCAGGGCTGATCTCCTTCACAATGGACTGGCTGGATCTCCTTGCAGTCCAAGGGACTCTCAAGAGTCTTCTCCAACACCACAGTTCAAAAGCATCAATTTTTTGGCGCTCAGCCTTCTTCACAGTCCAACTCTCACATCCATACATGACCACTGGAAAAACCATAGCCTTGACTAGACGAACCTTTGTTGGCAAAGTAATGTCTCTGCTTTTGAATATGCTATCTAGGTTGGTCATAACTTTTCCTTCAAGGAGTAAGCGTCTTTTAATTTCACGGCTGCAGTCACCATCTACAGTGATTTTGGAGCCCAAAAAAATAAAGTCTGACACTGTTTCCACTGTTTCCCCATCTATTTGCCATGAA
>NW_011463685.1:0-560 GCF_000754665.1 Bison bison bison | reverse complement strand
TGCTGTGTCCCTGGCAGTGTATTGATTAACATAACTGGTGTAAGTAGTAGCTTTTAATGTTTTGTAACCTGGGACCCTTGAGTTAATTCTTTTTCTTGTTATAGCCCAACACACCTTTGCTCTGTAGGAATGCAACTTTATCTAATGCTTTTTTGGAGGGTGGCTCCTGACCAACCACCTTTAGAGAAAATAAGTTTCTGAAGAAAAGGTCTTAAAACGTTAACAGGCCTCCGGGCCAGAAGATGATGCAAATCACCTAAGCTTTTGCATATGATAAGTTTGCAGGAAGAAAGCCTGGTTTGCTGCAAGACTCTACCCTTCCCCCATTATCCTCTATGCATAACTTAAGGTATAAAAACTACTTTGAAAAATAAAGTGCGGGTCTTGTTCACCGAAACTTGGTCTCACCATGTCGTTCTTTCTCTAACCTTCTGGCTGAATTATTCAGCCTCTTTTCTCCACTGAATTTCCTCACTGAGCTATCCTCATTCTATTACTCTTTATATCCTTAATTAACATTTAATTAAGCAGTTGTTTCCTGATCTTCGCCTACGCCGTCT
>NW_011463684.1:0-519 GCF_000754665.1 Bison bison bison | reverse complement strand
TGCGAGTGGCGAGGGCGAGCGCGTCATTGCTCTCGAGCCATGGTAGGGTGCCGGGGACCAGCCCCGGCTGATCCAGGTATTCGAAGGAGAGACGGCGTAGGCGAAGATCAGGAAACAACTGCTTAATTAAATGTTAATTAAGGATATAAAGAGTAATAGAATGAGGATAGCTCAGTGAGGAAATTCAGTGGAGAAAAGAGGATGAATAATTCAGCCAGAAGGTTAGAGAAAGAACGACATGGTGAGAGCAAGTTTCGGTGAACAAGACCCGCACTTTATTTTTCAAAGTAGTTTTTATACCTTAAGTTTTGCATAGAGGATAATGGGGGAAGGGGTAGAGTCTTGCAGCAAACCAGGCTTTCTTCCTGCAAACTTATCATATGCAAAAGCTTAGGTGATTTGCATCATCTTCTGGCCCGGAGGCCTCTTAACATTTTAAGACCTTTTCTTCAGAAAACTTATTTTTCTCTAAAGGTGGTTGGTCAGGAGCCACCCTCCAAAAAAGCATTAGATAAAGTT
>NW_011463683.1:0-542 GCF_000754665.1 Bison bison bison | reverse complement strand
GAAATATTGATCAATAGGAATAAAACAGAAAGCCCAGAGATAAAATCCACGCACATATGGACACCTTATCATTAACAAAGGAGGCAAGAATATACAATGAAGAAAAGACAATCTCTTTAACAAGTGGTGCTGGGAAATCTGGTCAACCACTTGTAAAAGAATGAAACTAGAATACTTCTAACACCATACACAAAAATAAACTCAAAATGGATTATAGATCTAAACATAAGACCAGAAACTATAAAACTCCTAGAGGAGAACATAGGCAAAACACTCTCTGACATACATCACAGCAGGATTCTCTATGACCCACCTCCCAGAATACTGGAAATCAAAGCAAAAATAAACAAATGGGACCTAATTAAACTTAAAAGCTTCTGCACAACAAAGGAAGCTATTAGCAAGGTGAAAAGACAGCCTTCAGCATGGGAGAAAATAATAGCAATCAAAGCAACTGACAAACAACTAATCTCAAAAATATACAAGCAAGTCCTACAGCTCAACTCCAGAAAAATAAATGACCCAATCAAAAAATGGGCCAA
>NW_011463682.1:0-521 GCF_000754665.1 Bison bison bison | reverse complement strand
AAAAAAATTAGCTTTCTACGTTTCACATGTCAGGATGGTGCCAGACACTATTATTGGATAGTCAAAAATCTCTTTTGTTTCTGTGTAAAAGGGAGGCCTTTCAAGGCGTGAATGTTTCAGGACTTTAATTTATTTGGAAATGACCCAGCTCTTCAGTACACTGTCGTCACTTAGTTTAGCACAGGTTAGAAACTCGGGTAACCCAAACACCTGGAGAAACGATTAAGTATGTTCTAGTTCAGTTCAGTGGCTCAGTCGTGTCTGACTCTTTGGGACCCCGTGGCCTGCAGGACGCTGGGCTTCCGTGTCCATCACCAACTCCAGGGGCTTGCTCAAACTCATGTCCATCGAATCAGTGATGCCATCCAACCATCTTAGCCTCTGTCGTCCCCTTCTCCTCTGCCTTCAATCAAAGACTCTCATAGGCAGATATTTCTAGAGTGTAATTAGTAGTTCATAGTTTATCTAAAAGCTCTATATACACATTTAAATTTTTCGTTTTTGTTCCTGTTCTTTCGAGG
>NW_011463681.1:0-550 GCF_000754665.1 Bison bison bison | reverse complement strand
ACGACGACATTCCAGACGTGGCCTCGTGGGTGCTTCCACATTGCGAACGCACCCCGATTTCCCGGTCCCCTCTTGATAAGAACCCGATGCCCGGACACCTCTCCGAACTCCACCCTGTGAATGAAGTCAACACGAAGGGGCAGTGACTCGCCTGTGCATCGTCCGGAAAAAAACCCCAGGTTCCAAATACAGCTCGACAAGTGGCCTCTCTCCCCGGGGACACCTCGAGAGGCAAGCGGAGTTCCACCCCTCAACCCAACACGAGGCCTGACTCTCCTGTCCCCAGTGTGCAGGGACCCTGTGATCGGAGTCTGAAATCAGAGGAACCCTGAGGTTCCTGCCTCAACTGGAGATGAGGCCCGCTTCCAATGCACCAAACCCAGGGGAGTCCCGAGAGGCCCCTCCCACCTCCAGTTTCCCTGACTTCTCAGAGCCACCATGAGAAGCCCCCTGAGGTCACCTGCACAAGTCGAGGGAAGCCAGGGTTTCCTGCCTCAACCCGAGAAAGACCTCGAGAGACCTTCTTCAACACGTCTCGAGGCCAGATTCC
>NW_011463680.1:0-502 GCF_000754665.1 Bison bison bison | reverse complement strand
TCCATAGTGGCTGTACTAGTTTGCATTCCCACCAACAGTGTAAGAGGGTTCCCTTTTCTCCACACCCTCTCCAGCATTTATTGCTTGTAGACTTTTGGATCGCAGCCATTCTGACTGGTGTGAAATGGTACTCCTAGTGGTTTTGATTTGCATTTCTCTGATAATGAGTGATGTTGAGCATCTTTTCATGTGTTTGTTAGCCATCTGTATGTCTTCTTTGGAGAAATGTCTATTTAGTTCTTTGGCCCATTTTTTGATTGGGTCATTTATTTTTCTGGAGTTGAGCTGTAGGAGTTGCTTGTATATTTTTGAGATTAGTTGTCAGTTGCTTCATTTGCTATTATTTTCTCCCATTCTGAAGGCTGTCTTTTCACCTTGCTAATAGTTTCCTTTGATGTGCAGAAGCTTTTAAGGTTAATTAGGTCCCATTTGTTTATTTTTGCTTTTATTTCCAATATTCTGGGAGGTGGGTCATAGAGGATCCTGCTGTGATGTATGTCAG
>NW_011463679.1:0-540 GCF_000754665.1 Bison bison bison | reverse complement strand
AAGTCTGGCCTCGAGACGTGTTGAAGAAGGTCTCTCGAGGTCTTTCTCGGGTTGAGGCGGGAAACCCTGGCTTCCCTCGTCTTGTGCAGGTGACCTCAAGGGTCTTCTCATGGTGGCTCTGAGAAGTCAGGGAAACTGGAGGTGGGAGGGGCCTCTGGGGACTCTCCTGGGTTTGGTGCATTGGAAGAGGGCCTCATCTCCAGTTGAGGCAGGAACCTCAGGGTTCCTCTGATTTCGGACTCCGATCGCAGGGTCCCTGCAGAATGGGGACAGGAGAGTCAGGCCTCGTCTTGGGTTGAGGCATGGAACTCCGCTTGCCTCTCGAGGTGTCCCCGGGGAGAGAGGCCACTTGTCGAGCTGTATTTGGGACCTGGGGTTTTTTTCCGGATGATGCACGGGCGAGTCACTGCCCCTTCGTGTTGACTTCATTCACAGGGTGGAGTTCGGAGAGGTGTCCGGGCATCGGGTTCTTATCAAGAGGGGACCGGGAAATCGGGGTGCTTCGCAATGTGGAAGCACCCACGAGGCCACGTCTGGAAT
>NW_011463678.1:0-514 GCF_000754665.1 Bison bison bison | reverse complement strand
GCCTAGATCTGATAGAGTGCTTGATGAACTATGGATGGAGGTTCGTGACATTGTACAGGAGACAAGGAGACAAGACCATACCCCCAAGAAAAAAGAAAATAGACAAAAAAAGACAAAATGGCTGTCTGGGGAGGCCTTACAAATAGCTGTAGAAAAGAAGAGAAGGGAAAAGCAAAGGAGAAAAGGAAAGATATACCCATTTGAATGCAGAGTTCCAAAGAATAGCAAGGAGAGATAAGAAAGCCTTCCTCAGTGATCAGTGCAAAGAAATAGAGGAAAATAATAGAATATGAAAGACTAGAGATCTCTTCAAGACTATTAGAGATATTAAGGGAACATTTCTTGCACAGATGGGCTCAATAAAGGACAGAAATGGTATGGACCTAACAGAAGCAGAAGATATTAAGAAGAGGTGGCAAGAATACACAGGAGAACTACACAAAAAAGATCTTCATGATCCAAAAAATCATGATGGTGTGATCACTCACCTACAGCCAAACATCCTGGAATGTGA
>NW_011463677.1:0-559 GCF_000754665.1 Bison bison bison | reverse complement strand
GGAGCTCCTGGTTTGGAATTGCATATGAAAAGAACCAGCTTTCCGGGTTCCAAGGAATCAAGTTTCCTTGCAAACCAACTTTGTCCGGTTCTAGAGAATATCATGGCCCTCCCAGGTCAGGTCATCTTTCCTTTCCGTAGCCCTCGTTTGATCCCTGAATTCTAGACAGCTTGGATTGCCTCTGTGGGCTGGATGGATTGTCCTCCCGTTTCACCGGGCGGCGGGAGCGAGGTCCCAGAGGCTCTCCTGGAACCGGGCGTGGGGGCGGGGCTCACCGGGAGCCCGTGGTGAAGGTGGGCAGCGCACCGGGAGCGCGCCCGGGGCGGGGCGAAGCCGGGCGGCGCGGGTCGGGAACCGGGTCGCGGCGGGGAGTGGGGGGCGGTCCCAGTTGTGCTCCGGGGATCCCCACTGCGGCGTGGGAAGGCACCGGGAGCATGGCGAGGGGCGGGGCGGCGGCGGGGCGGGGGTCGGCTCCTGGCGGGGGTGGGGGAGGGCTTCCCCGTGGTCCTCTCGGGGGTCGCCGTGGCGGCTGGGAACGCCCACTGCGTGCGCTCCTGGG
>NW_011463676.1:0-546 GCF_000754665.1 Bison bison bison | reverse complement strand
CTCCCGTCGCGACTCGAGAGCAGACGGTGTTCTCTGCTTCCACTCGAGATGAATGCCTGTTCCCCCGGGTGCGTCTGGAATGCAACCCCGAGATCCCGGTCGCCCCCTGGGAGAGGAACATTGGCTTCTGGACACAAGCCTAGATGAGGTCTATTGGCCCTGCAGTCACTCGAGAGCAATCCCCAGCTTTGCTTCGCAACTCGAATGGAAGATTGGACTTCCCTGGGCCAACACAAGAAGCATCCTGAATTCCTCGTCGTAACTCGAGAATCCCACCGCAACTCGAGAAAAACCACGTGGTTCCCCCGTCATCGCAAGGTGAAGCCCTTTCCCGCTACAGCGTCTCAGGAGAAGTCCCACGTTAGGAATTGGAGGTCGAAACGGTACTTGGCACCCTTGATGCGCCCCACAAAGTTCCCCGGCATCCCGGTCTCCCTGGAGAGGAACACCGAGGTTTTCCGGCACCACTTCCTCTGAGCCCCTTCTACCCTCCTGATCTCGACAGGAGGGTCGACTCCCCTGCTTTGTCTGGAAGGGGTTCCCGAC
>NW_011463675.1:0-512 GCF_000754665.1 Bison bison bison | reverse complement strand
AGGAGACAGGGATCAAGACCATCCCCATGGAAAAGAAAATAGCAAAAAACCAAAATGGCTGTCTGGGGAGGCCTTACAAATAGCTGTGAAGAGAAGAGAAGCGAAAAGCAAAGGAGAAAAGGAAAGATATAAGCATCTGAATGCAGAGTTCCAAAGAATAGCAAGGAGAGATAAGAAAGCCTTCCTCAGCGATCAATGCAAAGAAATAGAGGAAAAAAACAGAATGGGAAAGACTAGAGATCTCTTCAAGAAAATTAGAGATACCAAGGGAACATTTCATGCAAAGATGGGCTCGATAAAGGCCAGAAATGGTATGGGCCTAACAGAAGCAGAAGTTATTAAGAAGAGGTGGCAAAAATACACAGAAGAACTGTACAAAAAAGATCTTCATGACCCAGATAATCATGATGGTGTGATCACTGACCTAGAGCCAGACATCCTGGAATGTGAAGTCAAGTGGGCCTTAGAAAACATCACTATGAAAAAAGCTAGTGGAGGTGATGGCATTCCAG
>NW_011463674.1:0-522 GCF_000754665.1 Bison bison bison | reverse complement strand
TATCCCACAGTCTGGTTTGCTAGCCCAAATTATATTTTGCTCAGATAGCGCTCAGGGTATTCAGGCCAGATTCTTACTCTCAGCGATGCAGCCCACGCCGCGCTTCCCTGCCCAGCCCCGGCTTGCTAATGGCGGATGCAGGCGTCTGCGCTGCTTCTCCGCTGGGGGAGTTACTGTAGGGCTCGCAATCTGCGAGTTTTAATTGTTTATTTATTTTTTCTCCCTGTTATGTTGCCCTCTGTGCTTCCAAAGCTCGGCACAGATTTGGCAGTGAGAAGGTTTCCTGGTGTTTGGAAACTTCTCTCTTTTTAAGATTCCCTTCCCGGGACGAAACTCCGTCCCTCCCTCTTTTGTCTCTTTTTTTTGTTTTTAATATTTTTTCCTACCTCCTTTCGAAGAGTTGGGTTGCTTTTCTGGGTGCCTGATGTCCTCTGCCGGCATTCAGAAGTTGTTTTGTGGAATTTACTCGACGTTTAAATGCTCTTTTGATGAATTTGTGGGGGAGAAAGTGTTCTCCCCGTC
>NW_011463673.1:0-512 GCF_000754665.1 Bison bison bison | reverse complement strand
GGGGGGGGGGCGGGGCCGGGCGTCAGCAGGCTGGAGTCCGGTCGCGGGTCGTGCGGCTCAAGTACAGCATGCCCCGCGACGAGAGGTGCGGCCCGTTGGCCCGACCTGCAGGGCAGAGCGAAAGGGAGGCGAAGCGCAAGGCTCTTAGGGCGCCCCGAGCCAACCGCCACCGTCTCAGGCCGTATCAGCCTGAAGGCGCCCGATCTCGTCTGATCTCGGAAGCTAAGCAGGGTCGGGCCTGGTTAGGATCTTGGATGGGAGACCACCTGGGAATCCCGGGTGCTCGAGGTCTTTTTGCCTACCAGAAGAGGTCCTTTAGCCCCCGCCGCGCGTCCCGATTCTTGGATCCCCCCCGCAGCCCCAGCCCCTCCCGGGCCGCGGGGAGCGGGTGGCCGGGGCCCCGACTCCCGCTGCAGACCTGGGTTGCCTCCGCGCGGCCCGCGAGCCCCTCCGCATTCGCATTCGGCTTCCAGGACACCCGACGACCGGCAGTCCCGTCTCCACCTGGGGCT
>NW_011463672.1:0-568 GCF_000754665.1 Bison bison bison | reverse complement strand
GAAAAGGAGGGAGACAGATCCAGCCAGTAATCAGTTCCCTATGTGTTCTCCATGGTCTGGAACACACAGAAATTCACAGAGTTGAGTAGAGTAGAGAGGGGTTAGGGAGGAGACACAGGCGACCTGGTGGAGAATAACGAGAGTCCAAAAGAAGAGAGAGCAGTTAAACCAGTAATCTCATTCCCTAGTGAAAAATGGGTACTGAAGATTGGGTTCTTAAAGGTACAAAATTGGTAACAAATACATAAAAGCAAAATTAAAAATCTAGAGTAGAGATTGGAATTTTAAAAATATGATGTTAAAGAAAAGAAGAAGGAAAAGAGAGAAAAAACGAAGAAAAACAAACAAGGTCGCAAAAATTATAAAGAAAATATAGGTACAAAATTGATAACTAATACCAAAAAGCAAAAGTTAAAAATCTAGAGTAGAGTTTGGAATTTCAAAAATACAATGTTAAAAAAAGAAGAAGAAAAAGACAGACAGAAAACAAAAACATAAACAAAAACAATGTCGCAAAAATTATAAAGAAAATACAGGTACAAAATTGATATCAAATACCAAAAAGCAT
>NW_011463671.1:0-501 GCF_000754665.1 Bison bison bison | reverse complement strand
GTTTCAAAGCTCGGCAGTGGCCACCGGAGGGGAAAACGTCAGTTTTCATCCCAGTCTCAAAGGAAGGTAATGCCAAAGAATGCTCAAACAACCACACAGTTGCACTCATCTCACGTGCTAGTAGAGTAATGCTCAAAATTCTCCAAGCCAGGCTTCAACAGTATGTGAACTGTGAACTTCCAGATGTTAAAAGTGGACTTAGAATAGGCAGAGGAACCAGAGATCAAATTGCCAACATCCACTGGATCATGGAAAGAGCAAGAGTTCCAGGAAAAACATATATTTCTGCTTTATTCAATATGCCAAAACCTCTGAGTGTGTGGGTCAAAATAAACTGTGGAAAATTCTAAAAGAGATGGGAGTACCAGGCCACCTGACTTGCCTCCTGAGAAATCTGTGTGCAGGTCAAGAAGCATCAGTTAGAACTGGACATGAAACAACAGACTGGTTGCAAGTCGGGAAAGGAGTATATCAAGGCTGTATTTCATCACCCTGCTATTT
>NW_011463670.1:0-516 GCF_000754665.1 Bison bison bison | reverse complement strand
TCTGCTCTCGAGTCGCGACGGGTATCTCTGGGGGCTCACTGGGTGGACTAAAGGGAGTCAAGCCTCCTGAGGCGTTTGGAGAGAGGTCGCGAGGTTGGCCTCTAGGCCATGCAGGAGACGAAGGGCCTCATTCTCCGCGATGACGGGGGAGTCTCGGGGTGGTTCTCGAGCTGCGGCCCCAGGGTGCGGTTTCTCACGAGGTACGACGGCGAGGTCAGTGAGCCTCTCGTGGGGCGCCAGGGAAGTCGGGTCTCCATTGCGAGTGGCGAGGGGGAGCGCGTCATTGCTCTCGAGTCATGGTAGGGGAATCTGGCCTCGAGACGTGTTGAAGAAGGTCTCTCGAGGCCTTTATCGTGTTGAGGCAGGAAACCCTGGCTTCCCTCGACTTGTGCAGGTGACCTCAGGGGGCTTTTCATGGTGGCTCTGAGAAGTCAGGGAAAACTGGAGGTGGGAGGGGCCTCTCGGGACTCCACGGGGTTTGGTGCATTGGAAGAGGGTCTCATCTCCAGTTGAGGC
>NW_011463669.1:0-510 GCF_000754665.1 Bison bison bison | reverse complement strand
TAAAGGGCCAGCATGGAAATGGCACCCAGGCTGGGATCGAGATCTGTAGAGTGGCATGGGTGAGGCGAAGGGGAGCAAAGGCCCCCTCCTCAGCTGTGTCTGTCTCCTGACCCCTGCCCTGACCTGCAGTAGTCAGCAGCCTGGCATTCTGGGCTGGGTGGGGCAGGGAAACCTGCTCTTTGCCAGCAACTCTCAACCTTCCATCAACTTCTGAAGCACCTTGGGAGGGGGCAGTGCTGAAAAAGCTGTTTCCTAAGCCTAGGAGCTTGGAGTCGCAGGTTTCCGGTGAGACCTGAGGACCAGTCCTTTAACAAGCTGTCCAGGGAGGAGGTAAACACTAGGAATGCAGATTTAGGGATTTAGACAAGATGGCTAACAAGCTCATCGAAGTTCTTTTCTTTACAGACTGGAGTGGAGTCAAAATACCTTGAAAATAGCTTCTACAAATGTGGTCCTTGGACCAATCCACAAGCCTCCCAAGGCACCCACTAACATCTCTGGTGATGTTTG
>NW_011463668.1:0-510 GCF_000754665.1 Bison bison bison | reverse complement strand
CAGTACTGCCATGAACATTGGGGTACACATGTCTCTTTCAATTCTGGTTTCCTCGGTGTGTAGGCCCAGCAGTGGGATTGCTGGGTCATATGGCAGTTTTATTTTCAGTTTTTTAAGGAATCCCACACTGTTCTCCATAGTGGCTGTACTAGTTTGCATTCCCACCAACAGTGTAAGAGGGTTCCCTTTTCTTCACACCCTCTCCAGCATTTATTGCTTGTAGACTTTTGGATCGCAGCCATTCTGACTGGTGTGAAATGGTACCTCATAGTGGTTTTGATTTGCATTTCTCTGATAATGAGTGATGTTGAGCATCTTTTCGTGTGTTCGTTAGCCATCTATGTCTTTTTTGGAGAAGTGTCTGTTTAGTTCTTTGGCCCACTTTTTGATTGGGTCATTTATTTTTCTGGAATTGAACTACAGGAGTTGCTTGTATATTTTTGAGATTAATTCTTTGTCTGTTGCTTCATTTGTTATTATTTTCTCCCATTCGGAAGGCTGTCTTTTCAC
>NW_011463667.1:0-514 GCF_000754665.1 Bison bison bison | reverse complement strand
ATCTTATTCCTCTGCCATCTTAGGACCGTGCCCCACCCCAGGTCTTGTTTATGTATCCATTTAGCCAGTCTGGGCTTTTTGGTTGGAACATTTAATCCATTTATATTTAGAATAATTATTGACATATGTGCTCCTATTCGGAGAAGGCAATGGCACCCCACTCCAGTACTCTTGCCTGGAAAATCCCATGGACGGAGGAGCCTGGTAGGCTGCAGTCCATGGGGTCACACAGAGTTCGACATGAGAGAGCGACTCCCTTTCACTTTTCACTTGCATGCATTGGAGAAGGAAATGGCAACCCCCTCCAGTGTTCTTGCCTGGAGAATCCCAGGGACGGGGGAGCCTGGTGGGCTGCCGTCTATGGGGTCGCACAGAGTCGGACAGGACTGAAGCGACTTAGCAGCAGCAGCAGCAGTGCTCCTATTGCCATTTTCTTAATTGTTTGGGGTCGGTTTTGTTCTCTTGTATTTCTTTTTCTTCTCTTGTATTTCTTGACTATATAAGTCCCTTTACC
>NW_011463666.1:0-520 GCF_000754665.1 Bison bison bison | reverse complement strand
ATCACTGCTGGGAGCCAGTGAGGAACTCCGCCCATGACAAAGGTCATGAGGAAGGAGGCTCGACATACGCAAAGGCGGGATCGAGCTTCAGGAGTCCCCCTGGAAATTCTCGAGCATATACCCCCAAAACCAGAGTCTGCCTACTTTCTGCTTGTGCTTTCACCTAAACCTCTGACTTTACAGGGGGCTCTCCCCCACTACCTCTCTCTGAAAAAAGAGTTAGCTTACAGTTCCAGTTAATAATTCCTGGGTGTGACAGTGTTTAACCTACAAACTCCTTTGGAAATCCTCTAGCCTGCCTGAATAGGTTTTTCCGGCCACATGTGATTGTTCAGAGCCTCCCAACTGTGAGAGGCAGGAGATGTTCTAAACTGTCTAAACACAGATTCTTTTGAGTAGTTAAAAGATTGATTAGAAATTGTATTGGTGAATAGTTTTTCACTTGTTGGGCCATTGTTTGCTGCTAAGTTTCCATATCCCTTACCTGCTGTGTCCCTGGCAGTGTATTGATTAATATAAT
>NW_011463665.1:0-508 GCF_000754665.1 Bison bison bison | reverse complement strand
TTGGAGAGAGGTCGAGAGATTGGTCTCTAGGCCATACAGGAGACGAAGGCCCTCAAGTCGCGATGACGGGGGAGGCTCGGGGTTGTTCTCGAGCGGCGGCCCCAGTGTGCGGTTTCTCGCGAGGTACGACGGCGAGGTCAGTGAGTCTCTCGTGGGGCGCCAAGGAAGTCGGGTCTCCATGCGAATGGCGAGGGAGAGCGCGTCATTGCTCTCAAGTCATAGTAGGGGAATCCGGCCTCGAGACGTGTTGAAGAAGGTCTCTCGAGGTCTTTCTCGGGTTGAGGCAGGACACCCTGGGATCCCTCGACTTGTGCAGGTGACCTCAGGGGGCTTCTCATGGTGGCTCTGAGAAGTCAGGGAAACTGGAGGTGGGAGGGGCCTCTCGGCACTCCACTGGGTTTGGTGCATTGGAAGAGGGCCTCATCTCCAGTTGAGGCAGGAACCTCAGGGTTCCTCTGACTTCAGACTCCGATCCCAGGGTCCCTGCAGAGTTGGGAAAGGAGAGTCA
>NW_011463664.1:0-523 GCF_000754665.1 Bison bison bison | reverse complement strand
TGTGTGTGCGTGGTGCGGGGGGAGCGGGGGGGGGGAGGCGTACTGTCACTGATAGGTATGTTCACCAATCTAGTCGAATGCCAATATAAAAGTCAGTTCTTGGTTGCTGAAGGGAAATGTATGACTTGGTATTAAAAGAAGGTATGTGGAATGAAATCGCATTTTCTGAAGGCAAACGACGTCGTTCTTTCTTCCAGGTGGCAGTTTCAGGATGGGAGAAGCAAAGGAATGGGTACAGAATGGGATAAGGAGGTTGTAGGGAAAGGGGACCCCCAGAAAAGAGAGTTGTGCCTAGCACAAGGTTTCTTGAGAGGTTGAACTGCCTTTGCTAATGGATTATAAGTTTCTTTACCTCTTCCGTGATCTCTTCTAGGTTGACCTAGAACAGAAATCTTTTGTTAGCTTTGGCTAAGTGGAGAAGTATTGCTTCACGGTGACTTGTGTGATCCTACCTGACTGTTCTAAACCCTTTTGATATCTATGCACTGCTGCTGCTGCTGCTGCTGCTGCTGCTGCTGCGAAG
>NW_011463663.1:0-524 GCF_000754665.1 Bison bison bison | reverse complement strand
TGGTGCCAGACACTATTATTGGATAGTCAAAAATCTCTTTTGTTTCTGTGTAAAAGGGAGGTCCTTTCAAGGCGTGAATGTTTCAGAACTTTAATTTATTTGGAAATGACCCAGCTCTTCAGTACACTGTCGTCACTTAGTTAGCACAGGATGGAAAACTCGGGTAACCAAAACACCTGGAGAAACGATTGTAAGTTCAGTTCCGTTCAGTGGCTCAGTCGTGTCTGACTCTTTGGGACCCCGTGGCCTGCAGGACGCTGGGCTTCCGTGTCCATCACCAACTCCAGGGGCTTGCTCAAACTCATGTCCATCGAATCAGTGATGCCATCCAACCATCTTATCCTCTGTCGTCCCCTTCTCCTCTGCCTTCAATCAAGACTCTCATAGGCAGATATTGTAGAGTGTAATTAGTGTTCATAGTTTATCTAAAAGCTCATATCACATTTAATTTTTCATTTTCTTCCTGTTCTTTCGAGGTACTTTCTTGTTGACAAGCTTGTGACAGATATAACGATATAGCAATT
>NW_011463662.1:0-501 GCF_000754665.1 Bison bison bison | reverse complement strand
GGCATGGAAATGGCACCCAGGCTGGGATCGAGATCTGTAGAGTGGCATGGGTGAGGCGAAGGGGAGCAAAGGCCCCCTCCTCAGCTGTGTCTGTCTCCTGACCCCTGCCCTGACCTGCAGTAGTCAGCAGCCTGGCATTCTGGGCTGGGTGGGGCAGGGAAACCTGCTCTTTGCCAGCAACTCTCAACCTTCCATCAACTTCTGAAGCACCTTGGGAGGGGGCAGTGCTGAAAAAGCTGTTTCCTAAGCCTAGGAGCTTGGAGTCGCAGGTTTCTGGTGAGACCTGAGGACCAGTCCTTTAACAAGCTGTCCAGGGAGGAGGTAAACACTAGGAATGCAGATTTAGGGATTTAGACAAGATGGCTAACAAGCTCATCGAAGTTCTTTTCTTTACAGACTGGAGTGAAGTCAAAATACCTTGAAAATAGCTTCTACAAATGTGGCCCTTGGACCAATCCACAAGCCTCCCAAGGCACCCACTAACATCTCTGGTGATGTTTG
>NW_011463661.1:0-539 GCF_000754665.1 Bison bison bison | reverse complement strand
GTTGACTTCATTCACAGGGTGGAGTTCGAAGAGGTGTCCGGGCATCGGGTTCTTATCAAGAGGGGACCGGGAAATCAGGGTCCTTCGGAATGTGGAACCACCCACGAGGCCACGTCTGGAATGTCGTCGTGAGACCGGCCTCATCCTGAGGTGTGACCGGAAGGTCGGGAACCCTTCCAGACAAAGCAGAGGAGTCGACCCTCCTGTCCAGATCAGGAGGGTAGAAGAGGCTCAGAGGAAGAGGTGCCGGAAAACTTCGGTGTTCCTCTCGAGGGAGACCGGGATGTCGGGGCACTTTGTGGGTCGCAAAAAGTGTGACAAGTACCGTTTCGAACTCCAATTCCTAAAGTGGGACTTCTCCTGAGACGCTGTAGCGGCACAGGGCTACATTTTGTGATGACGGGGGAACCATGTGGTTTTTCTCGAGGTGTAGCAGGATTCTCGAATTACGACGGGGAATTCAGGATGCCTCTTGTGTTGGCCCAGGGAAGTCCAATCTTCCATTCGAGTTGCAAAGGAAAGCTGGGGATTGCTCTCGA
>NW_011463660.1:0-549 GCF_000754665.1 Bison bison bison | reverse complement strand
GACTGAAATGATCTCTGAGTGACACCCCTAAACTCTTTGGAGGGCATTGGCCTGCCTAAATAATGTCATGAAGCATCCCCTTCCAGCTTTCTGAGGCTTAACAAAGAATTTTACAGTCACACTCATCTTTAGACAAACTTTATTTAAAAAAAAAATAAGAATGACCTATAGGTGATGTAAAATGTTATATTTAGACCATCTTATCTCAGTGCCCTGGATATGACCTTGCTTGAGAGCCATTGATTTTAGCATCTTCTGTCATCTTAAAAGACTGGAAAATTTCCAAATCAGCAAGTTCTGTCTTATTTTTTAAATAGTCCTTCTCTTATTTATTTATTTTTTTAATTTCCCTTCATATTTTACTATAGGCAGCAAGAAGAAACCAGGAAGCACTTTTGGCTGTTTGGCTGGAATTCTCCTTGGCTAGATATCTCAATAAATAAGATACAGTTTCTCCTTCCAGGTCATTAGGTACATTTTCTACTTTTCATAAACTGCAGGTGTAGTGGCCTTTCCTCGGCCCACTCTCTAGGCTCTTTCCCCCTGCCT
>NW_011463659.1:0-511 GCF_000754665.1 Bison bison bison | reverse complement strand
CGAATAGCGAAAGGTGCCTCGCCCTAGACACCTTCTCGAGTGGGTCTTAGCAGCCCAGGCATAATTAGTAAGCGTGGTGGGTTCCGCGCTCCAGATGGAGACTCAGCTGGAAGTTAAAGGGTAGAATGACAAGGAACTTTATGAATTGGAGCTGTAAGTTAACTCTTTGACAGAGAGAGCGAGATGGTGGTGGGGGACAGCCCCCAGTGAAATCAGAGGTGAGAGCACAAAGCAATACAGTAGGCAGACTCCGGTTTTTTTGGGGGGGAGATCCTCGAGAATATCCGGGTGGACTCCTGAGGCTCGATCCCGCATTTGCGTATGCCGAGCCTCCTTCCTCATGACCTTTGTCCAGAGTGGAATGCCTCCCCGGCTCGCGGCACATGATCAGTGCATGCTCAGTCACGATATCAGTGCCTGCTCAGCCACGTGATCACTGACGGCACAGTCACGTGATCAGCGCCTCTCAGTCACGTGATCACCGTATGATAAACACGTGATCAGTGAACGA
>NW_011463658.1:0-528 GCF_000754665.1 Bison bison bison | reverse complement strand
CACACACACACACACACACACACACACACTTGGGTGTGGTCTTTGGAAATACTTGTGTTCGTAGTTGCTGGGTTGAGCCCAACTTTAATACAACCCATGGACTGCGGCCCATCAGGCTCCTCTGTCCGTGGCATTTCCCAGGCGAGGATACTGGGAGTGGGTTGCCATTCCTTCTCCGGCGGGATCTTCCCGACCCAGGGATCAAACCCCAGTCTCCTGCGCGCGGATGCCTTGCCATCTGAACCAGGACATTGCTAATTCCCTAGGCAAAATACAAAGAATAGAGCTCGTGTTCTACTAAATGGAAAGATGATTTCAGAAACAGAAGCTGTCCTTTGTTGGTATCTTTGAATCTTTATGTAGTTTTCGTTGATTTTTACTGTTAAGGCTAACTGAACAAGGCAAGAGAGAAACCCCAGAATTGAAAAGCAATTGACGGTTTTGAAAGAAACATGTGCAGGTGAAGCTCTCTTCCTTTTTGAGAGATGGTTAAATGCAAAATCTTGATTCAACACATATGACTTTTGT
>NW_011463657.1:0-519 GCF_000754665.1 Bison bison bison | reverse complement strand
TTGAAGAAAGTAGGGAAAACCACTAGACCATTCAGGTATGACCTAAATCAAATCCTTTATGATTATACAGTGGAAGTGAGAAATAGATTTAAGGGACTAGATCTGATACAGTGCCTGATGAACTATGGATGGAGGTTCGTGACATTGTACAAGAGACAGGGATCAAGACCATCCCCATAGAAAAGAAATGCAAAAAAGCAAAATGGCTGTCTGAGGAGGCCTTACAAATAGCTGTGAAAAGAAGAGAAGCAAAAAGCAAAGGAGAAAAGGAAAGATATAAGCATCTGAATGCAGAGTTCCAAAGAATAACAAGGAGAGATAAGAAACGCTCCTTTAGCGACCAATGCAAAGAAATAGAGGAAAACAACAGAATGGGAAAGACTAGAGATCTCTTCAAGAAAATTAGAGATACCAAGGCAATATTTCATGCAAAGATGGGCTCCATAAAGGACAGAAATGGTACGGACCTAATAGAAGCAGAAGATATTAAGAAGAGTTGGCAAGAATACACAGAAGAAC
>NW_011463656.1:0-523 GCF_000754665.1 Bison bison bison | reverse complement strand
GCAACTCGAATGGAAGATTGGACTTGCCTGGGCCAACACAACAGGCAGCCTGAATTCCCCAGTCGTAACTCGAGAATCCCGCCGGAACTAGAGAAAAACCACGTGGCTCCCCCGTCATCCCAAGATGAAGCCCTTTCCCGCTACAGCGTCTCAGGAGAAGTCCCACGTTAGGAATTGGAGGTCGAAAGGGCACTTGGCACCCTTGATGCGACCCACAAATTTCCCCGAAATCCCGGTCTCCCTCGAGTGCAACACTGAGGTTTTCCGGCAGCACTTCCTCTGAGTCCTTTCTCCCCTCCTGATCTGGACATGAGGGTCGACTCCGCTGCTTTGTCTGGAAGGGGTTACCGACCTTCCGGTCGCACCTCAGGATGAGGCCGGTCTCACGACGACATTCCAGACGTGGCCTCGTGGGTGGTTCCACATTCCGAAGGACCCCGATTTCCCGGTCCCCTCTTGATAAGAACCCGATGCCAGGACACCTCTTCGAACTCCACCCTGTGAATGAAGTCAACACGAAGGG
>NW_011463655.1:0-537 GCF_000754665.1 Bison bison bison | reverse complement strand
TGTATGTCGGAGTAGTGTTTTTGCCTATGTTCTCCTCTAGGTAGTTTTATAGTTTCTTGGTCTTTACGTTTAGTATCTTTAATCCATTTTGAGTTTATTTTTGTGTATGGTGTTAGAAAGTGTTCTAGTTTCATTCTTTTACAAGTGGTTGACCAGTTTTCCCAGCACCACTTGTTAAAGAGATTGTTTTTAATCTATTGCATATTCTTGCCTCCTTTGTCAAAGATAAGGTGTCCATATGTGCATGGATTTATCTCTGGGCTTTCTATTTTGTTCCATTGATCAATATTTCTGTCTTTGTGCCAGTACCATACTGTCTTGATAACTGTGGCTTTGTAATAGAGCCTGAAGTCAGGTAGGTTGATTCCTCCAGTTCCATTCTTCTTTCTCAAGATAGCTTTGGCTATTCGAGGTTTTTTGTATTTCCATACAAATTGTGAAATTATTTGTTCTAGCTCTGTGAAGAATACCGTTGGTAGCTTGATAGGGATTGCATTGAATCTATAAATTGCTTTGGGTAGTATACTCATTTTCACT
>NW_011463654.1:0-525 GCF_000754665.1 Bison bison bison | reverse complement strand
CAGCCCCCGCTTGCTAATGGCAGATGCAGGCGTCTGCGCTGCTTCTCCGCTGGAGGTAGTTACCGTAGGGCTTGCAATCTGCGAGTTTTAATTGTTTATTTATTTTTTCTCCCTGTTATGTTGTCCTCTGTGCTTCCAAAGCTCTGCATGGATTCGGCAGTGAGAATGTTTCCTGGTGTTTGGAAACCTCTCTCTTTTTAAGACTCCCTTCCGGGGACGGAACTCCGTCCCTCCCTCTTTTGTCTCTTTTATTGTCTTTAATATTTTTTCCTACCTCCTTTCGAGGAGTTGGGTTGCTTTTCTGGGTGCCTGATGTCCTCTGCCGGCATTCAGAAGTTGTTTTGTGGAATTTACTCGACGTTTAAATGCTCTTTTGATGAATTTGTGGGGGAGAAAGTGTTTTCCCCGTCCTACTCCTCCGCCATCTTGGCGCCTTCCCGCCATAGCTCAGTTTTACCAGGCATAGGGACCCCTACCTCTATACCATCCAACTTCTACATTGAGTAGAACCTTTACTAGATTGAC
>NW_011463653.1:0-504 GCF_000754665.1 Bison bison bison | reverse complement strand
GGAGCCAAAGCAAAAACAATACCCAGCTGTGGATGTGACTGGTGATAGAAGCAAGGTCCGATGCTGTAAAGAGCAATATTGCATAGGAACCTGGAATGTCAGGTCCATGAATCAAGGCAAATTGGAAGTGGTCAAACAAGAGATGGCAAGGGTGAATGTTGACATTCTAGGAATCAGCGAACTGAAATGTTCTGGATGGGTGAATTTAACTCAGATGACCATTATATCTACTACTGTGGGCAGGAATCCCTCAGAAGAAATGGAGTAGCCATCATGGTCAACAAAAGAGTCTGAAATGCAATCTCAAAAACGACAGAATGATCTCTGTTCATTTCCAAGGCAAACCATTCAATATCACAGTAATCCAAGTCTATGCCCCAACCAGTAACGCTGAAGAAGCTGAAGTTGAATGGTTCTATGAAGACCTACAAGTACCTTTTAGAACTAACAACCAAAAAAGATGTCTTTTTCATTATAGGGGACTGGAATGCAAAAGTAGGAAGT
>NW_011463652.1:0-506 GCF_000754665.1 Bison bison bison | reverse complement strand
ACCCTTATGGAAGAAGGTGAAGAGGAACTAAAAAGCCTCTTGATGAAAGTGAAAGAGGAGAGTGAAAAAGTTGGCTTAAAGCTCAACATTCAGAAAACGAAGATCATGGCATCCGGTCCCATCACTTCATGGGAAATGTATGGGGAAACAGTGGAAACAGTGTCAGACTTTATTTTGGGGGGCTCTAAAATCACTGCAGATGGTGATTGCAGCCATGAAATTAAAAGACACTTACTCCTTGGGAGGAAAGTTATGACCAACCTAGATAGCATATTGAAAAGCAGAGACATTACTTTGCCAACAAAGGTCCGTCTAGTCAAGGCTATGGTTTTTCCTGTGGTCATGTATGGATGTGAGAGTTGGACTGTGAAGAAGGCTGAGTGCTGAGAATTGATGCTTTTGAACTGTGGTGTTGGAGAAGACTCTTGAGAGTCCCTTGGACTGCAAGGAGATCCAACCAGTCCATTCTGAAGGAGATCAGCCCTGGGATTTCTTTGGAAGGAATG
>NW_011463651.1:0-512 GCF_000754665.1 Bison bison bison | reverse complement strand
CCTTTGTTCCGTGCGCGGGCCTGGCGGTCTTAGGTTAGGGCTGGCTTTTTCACGTGGTAGATATCCCACAGTCTGGTTTGCTAGCCCAAATTATTTTGCTCAGATAGCGCTCAGGGTATTCAGGCCAGATTCTTACTCTCAGCGATGCAGCCCACGCCGCACCTCCCTGCCCAGCCCCGGCTTGCTAATGGCGGATGCAGGCGTCTGCGCTGCTTCTCCACTGGGGGAGTTACCGTAGGGCTCGCAATCTGCGAGTTTTAATTGTTTATTTATTTTTTCTCCCTGTTATGTTGCCCTCTGTGCTTCCAAAGCTCGGCACAGATTCGGCAGTGAGAAGGTTTCCTGGTGTTTGGAAACTTCTCTCTTTTTAAGATTCCCTTCCCGGGACAGAACTCCATCCCTCCCTCTTTTGTCTCTTTTTTTTGTCTTTAATATTTTTTCCTACCTCCTTTCGAAGAGTTGGGTTGCTTTTCTAGGTGCCTGATGTCCTCTGCCGGCATTCAGAAGTTGTT
>NW_011463650.1:0-512 GCF_000754665.1 Bison bison bison | reverse complement strand
GACACCTCCCCGAACTCCACCCTGTGAATGAAGTCAACGACGAAGGGGCAGTGACTCGCCCGTGCATCGTCCGGAAAAGACCCCCAGGTTCCAAATACCGCTCGACAAGTGGCCTCTCTCCCCGGGGACACCTCGAGAGGCAAGCGGAGTTCTATGCCTCAACCCAAGACGAGGCCTGACTCTCCTGTCCCCAGTCTGCAGGGACCCTGCGATCGGAGTATGAAATCACAGGAACCCTGAGGTTCCTGCCTCAACTGGAGATGAGGCCCTCTTCCAATGCACCAAACCCCGTGGAGTCCCGAGAGGCCCCCCCCCACCTCCAGTTTCCCTGACTTCTCAGAGCCACCATGAGAAGCCCCCTGAGGTCACCTGCACAAGTCGAGGGAAGCCAGGGTTTCCTGCCTCAACCCGAGAAAGACCTCGAGAGACCTTCTTCAACACGTCTCGAGGCCAGGTTCCCCTACCATGACTCGAGAGCAATGACGCGCTCCCCCTCGCCACTCGCATGGAGA
>NW_011463649.1:0-517 GCF_000754665.1 Bison bison bison | reverse complement strand
ACGTGGATTTTCTCGAGTTGCGTAGCAGGATTCTCGAGTTACGACGGGGAATTCAGGATGCCTCTTGTGTTGGCCCAGGGAAGTCCAATCTTCCCTTCAAGTTGCGAAGGAAAGCTGGGGATTGCTCTCGCGAGACTGCAGGGCCAATAGACCTCATTTAGGCTTGTGTCCAGAAGCCAATGTTCCTGTACAGGGGCGACCGGGATCTCGGGGTTGCATTCCAGACGCACCCGGGGAGACAGGCATCCATCTCGAGTGGAAGCAAAGAACCCCGCTCTGCTCTCGAGTCGCGACGTGTATATCTTGGAGCTCACTGGGTGGACTAAAGGGAGTCAAGCCTCCTGAGGCGTTTGGAGAGAGGTCGCGAGGTTGGCCTCTAGGCCACGCAGGAGACGAAGGCCCTCAAGTCGCGATGACGGGGGAGGTTCGGGGTGGTTCTCGAGCGGCGGCCCCAGTCTGCGGTTCCACACGAGGTACGACAGCGAGGTCAGTGAGCCTCTCGTGGGGCGCCAGGGAA
>NW_011463648.1:0-532 GCF_000754665.1 Bison bison bison | reverse complement strand
CTGTGCACTACTGAGTTTAGGATTCAGGTGAGCACATTCAGAAAACCACATTAGCAGAGAAGCACCAGTTTTGTACCACATTCTCTGATCTGAAGTTCAGTGTGTCTGTACAGATAGTGGCATGAAGGGAAGGAAGGAGGATGAACCAAAAAGGGTAAATTCATGGTGTACCTAGACTAGCATGCTAAGGATTCTGTAGCCATTATCGAGTCTCTGAAGGTTTTTGAGCTGAAAAATGACTAACAGACCTTTTAAAAAATACTTCCCTGAATAGAGTAGTGGTTAGCCAAAGTTGGGGAGGAGGGAAGTGTGGAGATATTGATCAAAGGGTACAAACCTTCAGTTATAAAAGGAATAAGTTCTAGAGACCTTAAGTACAGCATGGTGACTATGTGGTGATGGTGGTGGTAGTTTAGTCGCTAAGTTGTGTCCCTACTTTTGCCAACCCCATGGACTGTAGCCCACCAGGTTCCTCTGTCCAGTGGGATTCTCCAGGCAAGAATACTGGAGGGGGTTGCCATTTACTTCTTCA
>NW_011463647.1:0-526 GCF_000754665.1 Bison bison bison | reverse complement strand
GGTCGGAGGGCGTTGGCGGTGGGGGCGAAAGGGGGGGGGGCCGTCGGTAGGCGAAGGGGGAGGGGCTGAGGCGCTCGGGTCGACCGCGCCTCCCTGGCTTCTGGTGGGTTTGGGCACCGGACAGGTGCCGGGCAAGTTGGGCGCTCAAGTTTCGCTGCGTCTAGGCCCGCAGGAGGTTCAGAGGCCCCTGGGCCGCGGGGGTTGGGAGGCGGCGGGCGCCGAACACCGACACGTCCGGGGCCGCGCGGGCCTGAGCAGCGAATGGGATCGGGGGGAGGCCCCGCTCAGCGAGCGCGGCCGGGTCTGGAGTGGCCGCGGGTGGGAGGGCGCCGAGACCTCCGCACCCCTCAGCCCACGCCCCCAGGCCCCGCGCGCACGCACGCACGCACGCCCTCCCGGTCAAGTGGGGGGTCCTGGAAGCCCCTCGGGCCCCCGGGCCCGGCCAGGCGCTTGCTGGTCTGGTGTTGGCGGTGTTCGGGGGCGGCGGGCCGGCGTCAGCAGGCTGGAGTCCGGTCGCGGGTCGTGC
>NW_011463646.1:0-523 GCF_000754665.1 Bison bison bison | reverse complement strand
AACTGGAATTTCCACATTCTGTTCTCTACTTGCTGCCTGGTCTCAGCCCCCCTTTTCTCTTCCCGTTATCTCCAGTTTTCAAAGGAAACACATGTGGGTTCAGGGCCAGCCCGGTCACAGACCTGGGTTGATAGAGGGGCCACCGGGCAGGCAGGCCCGTCCCTGACCTGGGAGGGGACTGACTTCACAAAACTGTTCAAGTTAGATGCTTCCATGAGTGGACAGACCTCCTTAAGACAACAGAAAGGTCAGACAAAACCAACAAGGACGAGAACCCAGAGGGTACAGGGGACTTCTACAGGTCATGAAACACACAATCCCATAGACGAGCTGATCAGAAATGTCAGGGGAGGAAATCCACACACCTGATGTGGGAAAGGTCTCAGCCTTGCCAATGATCAGACAGAAACAAACCCCACCGTCTAGCTGTGGGGCCTCGGAACCCTCCTGCCTCCAGGCGTGTCCCCTGGCCTGGCCACTCCCTAGGCCTTGTCTAGCAAAACAGAAGACATGGCCATCCCAC
>NW_011463645.1:0-511 GCF_000754665.1 Bison bison bison | reverse complement strand
GCGGCCTCTCTCCCGGGGACATCTCGAGAGGCAAGCGGAGTTCCATGCCTCAACCCAAGACGAGGCCTGACGCTCCTGTCCCCAGTCTGCAGGGACCCTGCGATCGGAGTCTGAAATCAGAGGTACCCTGCGGTTCCTGCCTCAACTGGAGATGAGGCCCTATTCCAATGCACCAAGCCCAGTGGAGTCCCGAGAGGCCCCTCCCACCTCCAGTTTCCCTGGCTTCTCAGAGCCACCATGAGAAGCCCCCTGAGGTTCACCTGCACAAGTCGAGGGAACCCAGGGTTTCCTGCCTCAACCCGAGAAAGACCTCGAGAGACCTTCTTCAACACGTCTCGAGGCCAGATTCCCCTACCATGGCTCGGGAGCAGTGACGCGCTCCCCCTCGCCACTCGCATGGAGACCCGACTTCCCTGGCGCCCCACGAGAGGCTCACTGACCTCACCGTCGTTCCTCGTGAGAAACCGCACACTGGGGCCGCCGCTCGAGAACAACCCCGAGATTCCCCCGT
>NW_011463644.1:0-534 GCF_000754665.1 Bison bison bison | reverse complement strand
CAGGGACCCTGCGATCGGAGTCTGAAATCAGAGGTACCCTGCGGTTCCTGCCTCAACTGGGGATGAGGCCCTCTTCCAATGCACCAAACCCAGTGGGGTCCCGAGAGGCCCCTCCCACCTCCAGTTTCCCTGGCTTCTCAGAGCCACCATGAGAAGCCCCCTGAGGTCACCTGCACAAGTCGAGGGAACCCAGGGTTTCCTGCCTCAAACAGGGAAAGATCTCGAGAGACCTTCTTCAACGCGTCTCGAGGCCAGGTTCCCCTACCATGGCTCGGGAGAAGAGACGCGCTCCCCCTCGCCACTCCCATGGAGACCCGACTTCCCTGGCGCCCCACGAGAGGCTCACTGACCTCGCCGTCGTACCTCGTGAGAAACCGCACACTGGGGCCGCCGCTCGAGAACAACCCCGAGATTCCCCCATCATCGAGAGATGAGGGCCTTCGTCTCCTGCATGGCCTAGAGACCAATCTCGCGACCTCTCTCCAAACGCCTCAGGAGGCTTGACTCCCTTGAGTCCACCCAGTGAGCTCCAAG
>NW_011463643.1:0-533 GCF_000754665.1 Bison bison bison | reverse complement strand
GACTAAAGAGACTCAGAAGCCACAAGGCTCTAGAGCACTTATGGAATAGCCGACTCAGGTAACCAGGAGGAAAAGATGAAGACTTCCTGTCAACTGAGGTCCACAAAAGTGTCAAGGTGAGTTGAACCCATCCAAGCTCCTCTTGCCCATTGACACCGCCCCATCGAGACCCCCCTGCCCTCTACTGGCCTGGCACATAGCTCTCCTCTGGTGACACTTTTCCTGAAACTATCGTTCCTATCCATCTTCACCCTCTTCCCCAAACAAGTGGCATTCTGTGCTCCCTCTCTTGTTCTCTCCAGGTGTCCAGGGTAACCAGGAGGGTGAATAAGTCATCTGGTCCTGAGCTTCGTTTTTGTTCAATGGAAGATTTTTGATTACAGTTTTGCTTTCCATGCTTGTGATGGGTATGTTGGGATTACCTATTTCTTCCTGGTTCAGTTTTGGATTGTTATACTTTTCTAGGAATTTGTTCATTTCTTCCAAGTTGTCCATTTTATTGTCCTATAGCTGCTGATAGTAGTCTTTTATGA
>NW_011463642.1:0-552 GCF_000754665.1 Bison bison bison | reverse complement strand
GAGATGTTCCCGGGAGAGAGGCCGCTTGTCGAGCTGTATTTGGAACCTGGGGTTTTTTTTCCGAACGGTGCACGGAAAAACTGCCCGTTCGTGTGAACTTCATTAACAGGGTGGAGTTCGGAGAGGTGTCCGGGCATCGGGTTCTTCTCAAGAGGGGACAGGGAAATCGGGGTCCTACGGAATGTGGAACCACCCACGAGGCCACGTCTGGAATGTCTTCGTGAGACCGGCCTCATCCTGAGGTGCGACCGGAAGGTCGGGAACCCCTTCCAGACAAAGCAGGGGAGTCGACCCTCCTGTCCAGATCAGGAGGGGAGAAAGGGCTCAGAGGAGGGGGTGCCGGAAAACCTCAGTGTTCCTCTCGAGGGAGACCGGGATTTCGGGGAACTATGTGGGTCGCATCAAGGGTGCCAAGTGCCCTTTCGACCTCCAATTCCTAACGTGGGACTTCTCCTGAGACGCTGTCGCGGGAAAGGGCTTCATCTTGCGATGACGGGGGAGCCACGTGGTTTTACTCGAGTTACGGCGGGATTCTCGAGTTACGACGGGGAA
>NW_011463641.1:0-503 GCF_000754665.1 Bison bison bison | reverse complement strand
ATGGAAAAGAAATAGCAAAAAAGCAAAATGGCTGTCTGAGGAGGCCTTACAAATAGCTGTGAAAAAGAAGAGAAGTGAAAAGCAAAGGAGAAAAGGAAAAATATAAGCATCTGAATGCAGAGTTCCAAAGAATAGCAAGGAGAGATGAAAAAGCCTTCCTCAGTGATCAATGCAAAGAAATAGAGGAAAGGAACAGAATGGGAAAGACTAGAGATCTCTTCAAGAAAATTAGAGATACCAAGGGAACATTTCATGCAAAGATGGGCTCAATTAAGGACAGAAATGGTATGGACCTAACAGAAGCAGAAGATATTAAGAAGAGGTGGCAAGAATACACAGAATAACTGTACAAAAAAGATCTTCACGACCAAAATAATCATGATGGTGTGATCACTCACCTAGAGCCAGACATTCTGGAATGTGAAGTCAAGTGGGCCTTAGGAAGCATCACTATAAACAAAGCTAGTGGAGGTGATAGAATTCCAGTTGAGCTATTTCAAATC
>NW_011463640.1:0-587 GCF_000754665.1 Bison bison bison | reverse complement strand
GAGTCACTGCCCCTTCGTGTTGACTTCATTCGACAGGGTGGAGTTCGGAGAGGTGTCCGGGCATCGGGTTCTTACCAAGAGGGGACCGGGAAATCGGGGTGCTTCGCAATGTGGAAGCACCCACGAGGCCACGTCTGGAATGTCGTCGTGAGAAACCTCGGTGTTCCTCTCCAGGGAGACCGGGATGCCGGGGAACTTTGTGAGGGCGCATCAAGGGTGCCAAGTACCGTTTCGACCTCCAATTCCTAACGTGGGACTTCTCCTGAGACGCGGTAGCGGGAAAGGGCTTCGTCTTGCGATGACGGTGGAACCACGTGGTTTTTCTCGAGTTGCGGCGGGATTCTCGAGTTACGACAGGGAATTCGGGATGCCTCTTGTGTTGGCCCAGGGAAGTCCAGTCTTCCATTCGAGTTGCGAAGGAAAGCTGGGGATTGCTCTCGAGTGACTGCAGGGCCAATAGACCTCATCTGGGCTTGTGTCCAGAAGCCAATGTTCCTCTCCAGGGGCGACCGGGATCTCGGGCTTGCATTCCAGACGCACCCGGGGAGACAGGCATTCATCTCGAGTGGAAGCCAAGAACCCCGCTC
>NW_011463639.1:0-514 GCF_000754665.1 Bison bison bison | reverse complement strand
GACAAAAAAAGAGACAAAAGAGGGAGGGACGGAGTCCGTCCCGGGAAGGGAGTCTTAAAAAGAGAGAAGTTTCCAAACACCAGGAAACCTTCTCACTGTCGAATCTGTGCCGAGCTTTGGAAGCACAGAGGGCAACATAACAGGAAGAAAAAATAAATAAACAATTAAAACTCGAAGATTGCGAGTCCTACGGTAACTCCCCCAGCGGAGAAGCAGCACAGACGCCTGCACGCGCCATTAGCAAGCGGGGGCTGGGCAGGGAGGCGCAGCTGCATCGCTTAGAGTAAGAATCTAGCCTGAATACCCTGAGCACTATCTGAGCGAAATAATTTGGGCTAGCAAACCAGACTGTGGGATATCTACCATGCAAAAAGCCAGCCCCAACCTAAGACACCGCCAGGCCCGCGAACGGAACAAAGAATTGAACAGAGATAGCCGGCTGCAGACCTTCCCCCTCCGGTGACAGGCAGCCAGAGCCGGAAGGGGGCAATCGCAGCCCCAGAGAGACATTATC
>NW_011463638.1:0-500 GCF_000754665.1 Bison bison bison | reverse complement strand
TTGCCAGTTGAGCAGCATGATTCGTCACTGCTGAGCTCCATGCTTATTGCCTGCTGATTGGGTGGTTCGTGTCTGCTCAGCTCTTTGCGTATTGCCTCCTGAAGTCCCTGTTCGGTCGCCACCTGCCGGGGACCAGCCCCAACTGATCCAGGGTATTCGAAGGAGAGATGGCCTAGGCGACTATTTATATGCTAATCACAGATGTCAAGAATAATAGTATGAGGAGAGCTCAGTAGGAAAATTCGGTGGAGAAAAGAGACTGAGTAGCTTGGTTTACGCGGAAGACCAATCAAACTTCAAGACAAGAAGTTCGCACCACTTACGTAGGCCGCAGGCTCCCTCTCGAATAGCAAAAGGTGCCTCACCCTAGACACGTTCTCGAGTGGGTCTTAGCAGCCCAGGCATAATTAGTAAGCGTGCTGGGTTCCGCGCTCCAGATGGAGACTCAGCTGGAAGTTAAAGGGAAGAATGACAAGGAACTTTATGAATTGGAGCTGTAA
>NW_011463637.1:0-513 GCF_000754665.1 Bison bison bison | reverse complement strand
TGGACTGCAGCCTACCAGGCTCTCCGTCCATGGGATTTTCCAGGCAAGAGTACTGGAAAAGAGTGGGGTGCCATTGCATTCTCCCATATTTATTCACAAGCCTGCCTAAATCATTGACTTCTAGCCACCTTTGGGATGCCAATGACCACCCAGCCTTACCAGGCCACAGAGGAGAGAAAACACTTACCACAGGAGGCCCGGGTAAGGAACAAGGAACTAACAAGCTCCCACCAACCAGGATTCTGCAGAGGTCAACAAGAGGTCAGCAAGAGATGGGAGACTGCAGTCCAGAGGTCCTAGCAAGTTCCAGCGAGCAGCAAAGACCTAGCATAGTCAAAACGAATTCAATGTTACCAAAAACAAATAAATAAACGGACAGAAGTTCTTTGAACACATGACTGAGATTAGGGGTGAGGCAGTACATGGATGTGCCAGGATACTCTTAAAGTACGAGAAAGCAAAGAAAGGAAAGACAACTCTCAAGCTGTCCCAAGTGATCAAAATGAATGATTA
>NW_011463636.1:0-546 GCF_000754665.1 Bison bison bison | reverse complement strand
GATCTCAATTACAGGAGAAAAAACTATTAAAAAATTCCAACATATGGAGGCTGAACAACACGCTGCTGAAATAACCAACAAATCACAGAAGAAATCAAAAAAGAAATCAAAATTTGCATAGAAACTAATGAAAATGAAAACACAACAACTCAAAACCTGTGGGACACTTTAAAAGCAGTCCTAAGGGGAAAGTTCATAGCAATACAGGCATACCTAAAGAAACAAGAAAAAAGTCAAATAAATAACTTAACCCTACACCTAAAGCAACTAGAAAAGGAAGAAATGAAGAACCCCAGGGTTAGTAGAAGGAAAGAAATCTTAAAAATTAGGGCAGAAATAAATGCTAAAGAAACAAAAGAGAACATAGCAAAAATCAACAAAGCCAAAAGCTGGTTCTTTGAAAGGAGAAATAAAATTGACAAACCATTAGCCAGACTCATCAAGAAACAAAGGGAGAAAAATCAAATCAATAAAATTAGAAATGAAAATGGAGAGATCACAACAGACAACACAGAAATACAAAGGATCATAAGAGACTACTATCAA
>NW_011463635.1:0-504 GCF_000754665.1 Bison bison bison | reverse complement strand
AATTCAAAAATTATGACTTTATGGTTTCCACTTGCATCAAAGGGAAGTTTAACTCTTTTCATGATAAAGTTTAATAACTCTCATAGAATTTTTAAAAATGTGAATACTGGTGTTTAAATTAAGAATTAAGGCCTCTAAATGTAGGAATATCTGCAGAAATGAAGGCTGTAGCCAAGAACTCACACTCACTGACCATCTCTGTGATCATATGTATGGTTATTAATTGAGGAAACTTCCACCCCTGTAATTCTCTTCCATTTCCACTTAGGTTCTCTTGTCCTGTTCTAATTCTTCTCAGCTGTTTTCAACATCAGTGTGAATACATAGGAAAACAATTGTCAAGACTGACATGGTAGTTATTGAACTTACTGTATTTTAACAGCTTTTTTTAGATATAATTTGCATACTATAAAATGCACTCATCTAAAATATACATTTCCTTGATTTTTAATTTCACAAAGTTTTGCAATCAACACTCTCAATTTTAGAATATTTTCATTATCC
>NW_011463634.1:0-675 GCF_000754665.1 Bison bison bison | reverse complement strand
GGCGAGTCACTGCCCCTTCGTGTTGACTTCATTCACAGGGTGGAGTTCGGAGAGTGTCCGGGCATCGGGTTCTTATCAAGAGGGGACCGGGAAATCGGGGTCCTTCGCAATGTGGAACCATCCACGAGGCCACGTCTGGAATGTCGTCGTGAGACCGGCCTCATCCTGAGGTGCGACCGGAAGGTCGGGAACCCTTCCAGACAAAGCAGAGGAGTCGACCCTCCTGTCCAGATCAGGACGGTAGAAGAGGCTCAGAGGAAGTCGTGCCGGAAAACTTCGGTGTTCCTCTCGAGGGAGACCGGGATGTCGGGGCGCTTTGTGGGTCGCATCAAGGGTGACAAGTACCGTTTCGTACTCCAATTCCTAAAGTGGGACTTCTCCTGAGACTCTGTAGCGGCACAGGGCTACATCTTGCGGTGACGGGGGAACCACGTGGTTTTTCTCGAGGTGTAGCAGGATTCTCGAATTACGACGGGGAGTTCAGGATGCCTCTTGTGTTGGCCCAGGGAAATCCAATCTTCCATTCGAGTTGCGAAGGAAAGCTGGGGATTGCTCTCGAGTGACTGCAGGGCCAATAGACCTCATCTAGGCTTCTGTCCAGAAGCCAATGTTCCTCTCCAGGGGCGACAGGGATCTCAGGGTTGCATTCCAGACACACCCGGGGAGACAGGCATT
>NW_011463633.1:0-509 GCF_000754665.1 Bison bison bison | reverse complement strand
TTAATATCTAATTGAAGCTATTGTATCCTGATCCTCGCCTATGCAGTCTCTCCTTCGAATACCCTGGATCAGCCGGGGCTGGTCCCCGGCAAGGGCCTTCGTCTCCTGTATGGCCTAGAGACCAATCTCTCGACCTCTCTCCAAACGCCTCCGGAGGCTTGACTCCCTTTAGTCCACCCAGTGAGCTCCAAGAGATACCCGTCGCGACTCGAGATACCCAGAGCGGGGTTCTTTGCTTCCGCTCGAGATGGATGCCTGTCTCCCCGGGTGCGTCTGGAATGCAACCCCGAGATCCCTTTCGCCCCTGGAGAGGAACACTGGCTTCTGGACACAAGCCTAGATGACGTCTATTGGCCCTGCAGTCACTCGAGAGCAATCCCCAGCTTTCCTTCGCAACTCGAATGGAAGATTGGACTTCCCTGGGCCAACACAAGAGGCATCCTGAATTCCCCGTCGTAACTCGAGAATCCTGCCGCAACTCGAGAAAATCCACGTGGTTCCCCCGTCAT
>NW_011463632.1:0-546 GCF_000754665.1 Bison bison bison | reverse complement strand
CTCCAAACGCCTCAGGAGGCTTGACTCCCTTTAGTCCACCCAGTGAGCTCCAAGAGATACCCGTCGCAACTCGAGAGCAGAGCGGGGTTCTTTGCTTCCACTCGAGATGAATGCCTGTCTCCCCGGGTGCGTCTGGAATGCAACCCCGAGATCCCGGTCGCCCCTGGAGAGGAACATTGGCTTCTGGACACAAGCCCAGATGACGTCTGTTGGCCCTGCAGTCACTCGAGAGCAATCCCCAGCTTTCCTTCGCAACTCGAATGGAAGATTGGACTTCCCTGGGCCAACACAAGAGGCATCCCGAATTCCCCGTCGTAACTCGAGAATCCCGCCGCAACTCGAGAAAAACCACGTGGTTCCCCCGTCATCGCAAGATGAAGCCCTTTCCCGCTACAGCGTCTCAGGAGAAGTCCCACGTTAGGAATTGGAGGTCGAAACGGTACTTGGCACCCTTGATGCGCCCCCACAAAGTTCCCCGGCATCCCGGTCTCCCTGGAGAGGAACACCGAGGTTTTCCGGCACCACTTCCTCTGAGCCCCTTCTACC
>NW_011463631.1:0-537 GCF_000754665.1 Bison bison bison | reverse complement strand
ATCCTGAGGTGCGACCGGAAGGTCGGGAACCCCTCCAGAAAAAGCAGGGGAGTCGACCCTCCTGTCGAGATCAGGAGGGTAGAAGGGGCTCAGAGGAAGTGGTGCCGGAAAACCTCGGTGTTCCCTCGTCCAGGGGAGACCGGGGATGCCGGGGAACTTTGTGGGGGCGCATCAAGGGTGCCAAGTACCGTTTCGACCTCCAATTCCTAACGTGGGACTTCTCCTGAGACGCTGTAGCGGGAAAGGGCTTCATCTTGCGATGACGGGGGAACCACGTGGTTTTCTCGAGTTGCGGCGGGATTCTCGAGTTACGACGGGGAATTCGGGATGCCTCTTGTGTTGGCCCAGGGAAGTCCAATCTTCCATTCGAGTTGCGAAGGAAAGCTGGGGATTGCTCTCGAGTGACTGCAGGGCCAATAGACCTCATCTGGGCTTGTGTCCAGAAGCCAATGTTCCTCTCCAGGGGCGACCGGGATCTCGGGGTTGCATTCCAGACGCACCCGGGGAGACAGGCATTCATCTCGAGTGGAAGCAAAG
>NW_011463630.1:0-509 GCF_000754665.1 Bison bison bison | reverse complement strand
ACGCGCTCCCCCTCGCCACTCGCATGGAGACCCGACATCCCTGGCGCCTCACGAGAGGCTCGCTGACCTCGCCGTCGTACCTCGTGAGAAACCGCACCCTGGGGCCGCCGCTCGAGAACCACCCCGAGACGCCCCCGTCATCGCGGAGACGAGGGCCTTCGTGTCCTGCATGGCCTAGAGGCCAACCTCGCGACCTCTCTCCAAACGCCTCAGGAGCCTTGACTCCCTTTAGTCCACCCAGTGAGCTCCAAGAGATACCCGTCGCGACTCGAGAGCAGAGCGGGGTTCTTTGCTTCCACTCGAGATGAATGCCTGTCTCCCCGGGTGCGTCTGGAATGCAACCCCGAGATCCCGGTCGCCCCTGGAGAGGAACATTGGCTTCTGGACACAAGCCCAGATGAGGTCTGTTGGCCCTGCAGTCACTCGAGAGCAATCCCCAGCTTTCCTTCGCAACTCGAATGGAAGATTGGACTTCCCTGGGCCAACACAAGAGGCATCCCGAATTCCCC
>NW_011463629.1:0-504 GCF_000754665.1 Bison bison bison | reverse complement strand
CTTTTTCCATGATCCAGCGGATGTTGGCAATTTGATCTCTGGTTCCTCTGCCTTTTCTAAAACCAGCTTGAACATCAGGAAAGTTCACGGTTCACATATTGCTGAAGCCTGCCTTGGAAAATTTTGAGCATTACTTTACTAGCCTGTGAGATGAGTGTAATTGTGCGATAGTTTGAGCATTCTTTGGCATTGCCTTTCTTTGGGATTGGAATGAAAACTGACCTTTTCCAGTCCTGTGGCCACTGCAGCTTAGTTCAGACATCACTAACTCTAATTGCAAATGCTCAAGCTCCGTGTTTGTGCTTCTGCTAAATTGCTAAGTTGCTTCAGTGGTGTCTGACTGTCTGTGACCCCTTAGAGCATAGCCTGCCAAGTTCCTCTGTTCATGGGGTTTTCCAGGCAAAAATACTTGAATGGGTTGCCATTTCCTTCTCCAGGGAGTCTTCCCAATCCAGGGGTTGAGCCCACATCTCTTACATCTCCTGCGTTGGCAGGTGGGTTTCT
>NW_011463628.1:0-571 GCF_000754665.1 Bison bison bison | reverse complement strand
AAGAGGCTGAATAATTCAGCCAGAAGGTAAGAGAAAGAACGACATGGTGAGACCAAGTTTCGGTGAACAAGGCCCGCTACTTTATTTTTCAAAGTAGTTTTTATACCTTAAGTTATGCATAGAGGATAATGGGGGAAGGGGTAGAGTCTTGCAGCAAACCAGGCTTTCTTCCTGCAAACTTACCATATGCAAAACTTAGGTGATTTGCATCATCTTCTGGCCCGGAGGCCTGTTAACATTTTAAGATCTTTTCTTCAGAAAACTTATTTTTCTCTAAAGGTGGTTGGTCAGGAACCACCTCCAAAAAAGCATTAGATAAAGTTGCATTCCTACAGAGCAAAGGTGTGTTGGGCTATAACAAGAAAAAGAATTAACTCAAGGGTCCCAGGTTACAAACATTAAAGCTACTACTTACACCAATTATATTAATCAATACACTGCCAGGGACACAGCAGGTAAGGGATATGGAAACTTAGCAGCAAACAATGGCCCAACAAGTGAAAAACCATTCACCAATACAATTTCTAATCAATCTTTTAATTACTCAAAAGAATCTGTGTTTAGACAGTTT
>NW_011463627.1:0-525 GCF_000754665.1 Bison bison bison | reverse complement strand
GAACCACCCCGAGACTCCCCCGTCATCGCGGAGGTGAGGGCCTTCGTCTCCTGTATGGCCTAGAGGCCAACCTGGCGACCTCTCTCCAAACGCCTCAGGAGGCTTGACTTCCCTTTAGTCCACCCAGGGAGCTCCAAGAGATACCCGTCGCGACTCGAGAGCAGAGCGGGGTTCTTTGCTTCCACTCGAGATGAATGCCTGTCTCCCCGGGTGCGTCTGGAATGCAACCCCGAGATCCCGGTCGCCCCTGGAGAGGAACTTTTGGCTTCTGGACACAAGCCTAGATGAGGTCTATTGGCCCTGCAGTCACTCGAGAGCAATCCCCAGCTTTCCTTCGCAACTCGAATGGAAGATTGGACTTCCCTGGGCCAACACAAGAGGCATCCCCAATTCCCCGTCGTAACTCGAGAATCCCGCCGCAACTCGAGAAAAACCACGTGGTTCCCCCGTCATCGCAAGATGAAGCCCTTTCCCGCTACAGCGTCTCAGGAGAAGTCCCACGTTAGGAATTGGAGGTCGAAACGG
>NW_011463626.1:0-532 GCF_000754665.1 Bison bison bison | reverse complement strand
CCTGGGCCAACACAAGAGGCATCCGAATTCCCCGTCGTAATTCGAGAATCCTGCTACCCTCGAGAAAACCCACGTGGTCCCCCCGACATCACAAGATGTAGCCCTGTGCCGCTACAGCGTGCCAGGAGAAGCCCCACTTTAGGAATTGGAGTTCGAAACGGTACTTGTCACCCTTGATGCGACCCACAAAGTGCCCCGATGCGGGGAGCCGGTGAGGCATTCCACTCGTGACAAAGGTCATGAGGAAGGAGGCTCGGCATACGCAAAGGCGGGATCGAGCCTCAGGACGTCCCCCCGGATTATTCTCGAGCTACTTTTACCCCCCAAAAACCAGAGTCTGCCTTACTTTATTGTCTTTGTGCTCTCACCTCTGTACTTTACTGGGGCTGTCCCCTACCACCATCTCGCTCTCTCTCTGTCAAAGAGTTAACTTACAACTCCAATTAATAAAGTTCCTGGGCAATTAGGAGTGTTTAAATCCAAACCCCTCAGATGGCTCTCTAACTCGCCTGACAAGTTTACCCGGACTCCT
>NW_011463625.1:0-525 GCF_000754665.1 Bison bison bison | reverse complement strand
GAGTGACTGCAGGGCCAAGAGACCTCATCTAGACTTGTGTCCAGAAGCCAATGTTCCTCTCCAGGGGCGACCGGGATCTCGGGGTTGCATTGCAGACGCACCCGGGGAGACAGGCATTCATCTCGAGTGGAAGCAAAGAACCCCGCTCTGCTCTCGAGTCGCGACCGGTATGTCTTGGAGCTCACTGGGTGGACTAAAGGGAGTCAAGCCTCCTGAGGCGTTTGGAGAGAGGTCGCGAGGTTGGCCTCTAGGCCATGCAGGAGACGAAGGCCCTCATCTCCGCGATGACGGGGGAGTCTCGGGGTGGTTCTCGAGCGGCGGCCCCAGGGTGCGGTTTCTCACGAGGTACGACGGCGAGGTCAGTGAGCCTCTCGTGGGGCGCCAGGGAAGTCGGGTCTCCATGCGAGTGGCGAGGGGGAGCGCGTCATTGCTCTCGAGTCATAGTAGGGGAACCTGGCCTCGAGACGTGTTGAAGAAGGTCTCTCGAGGTCTTTCTCGGGTTGAGGCAGGAAACCCTGGCTTCCC
>NW_011463624.1:0-538 GCF_000754665.1 Bison bison bison | reverse complement strand
CATATGCAAACGCTTCGGTGATTTGCATCATCTTCTGGCCCGGAGGCCTGTTAACATTTTAAGACCTTTTCTTCAGAAACTTATTTTTCTCTAAAGGTGGTTGGTCAGGAGCCACCCTCCAAAAAAGCATTAGATAAAGTTGCATTCCTACAGAGCAAAGGTGTTTTGGGCTATAACAAGAAAAAGAATTAACTCAAGGGTCCCAGGTTACAAACATTAAAGCTACTACTTACACCAATTATATTAATCAATACACTGCCAGGGACACAGCAGGTAAGGGACATGGAAACTGAGCAGCAAACAATGGCCCAACAAGTGAAAAACCATTCACCAATACAATTTCTAATCAATCTTTTAACTACTCAAAAGAATCTGTGTTTAGACAGTTTAGAACATCTCCTGCCTCTCACAGTTGGGAGGCTCTGAACAGTCACATGTGGCCGGAAAAACCTATTCAGGCAGGCTAGAGGATTTCCAAAGGAGTTTGTAGGTTAAACACTGTCACACCCAGGAATTATTAACTGGACCTGTAAGCTAA
>NW_011463623.1:0-560 GCF_000754665.1 Bison bison bison | reverse complement strand
AGAGGAAGTGGTGCCGGAAAACCTCGGTGTTCCTCTCCAGGGAGACCGGGATGCCGGGGAACTTTGTGGGGGCGCATCAAGGGTGCCAAGTACCGTTTCGACCTCCAATTCCTAACGTGGGACTTCTCCTGAGACGCTGTAGCGGGAAAGGGCTTCATCTTGCGATGACTGGGGAACCACGTGGTTTTTCTCGAGTTGCGGCGGGATTCTCGAGTTACCACGGGGAATTCGGGATGCCTCTTGTGTTGGCCCAGGGAAGTCCAATCTTCCATTCGAGTTGCGAAGGAAAGCTGGGGATTGCTCTCGACGTGACTGCTAGGGCCAACTAGACCTCAGTCTAGGCTTGTGTCCGAGAACGACCAAGTGTTCCTCTCCAGGGGCGACCGGGATCTCGGGGTTGCATTCCAGACGCACCCGGGGAGACAGGCATTCATCTCGAGTGGAAGCAAAGAACCCCGCTCCGCTCTCGAGTCGCGACGGCTATCTCTTGGAGCTCACTGGGTGGACTAAAGGGAGTCAAGCCTCCTGAGGCGTTTGGAGAGAGGTCGCGAGGTTGGCCT
>NW_011463622.1:0-527 GCF_000754665.1 Bison bison bison | reverse complement strand
CAAGAGATACCCGTCGCGATTCGAGAGCAGAGCGGGGTTCTTTGCTTCCACTCGAGATGAATGCCTGTCTCCCCGGGTGCGTCTGGAATGCAACCCCGAGATCCCTGTCGCCCCTGGAGAGGAACACTGGCTTCTGGACACAAGCCTAGATGAGGTCTCTTGGCCCTGCAGTCACTCGAGAGCAATCCCCAGCTTTCCTTCGCAACTCGAGTGAAAGACTGGACTTGCCTGGGCCAACACAAGAGGCATCCTGAATTCCCCGTCGTAACTCGAGAATCCCGCCGACACTCGAGAAAAACCACGTGGCTCCCCCGTCATCGCAAGATGAAGCCCTTTCCCGCTACAGCGTCTCAGGAGAAGTCCCACCTTAGGAATTGGAGGTCGAAAGGGCACTTGGCACCCTTGATGCGACCCACAAAGTTCCCCGAAATCCCGGTCTCCCTCGAGAGGAACACTGAGGTTTTCCGGCACCCCCTCCTCTGAGCCCTTTCTCCCCTCCTGATCTGGACAGGAGGGTCGACTCCCCT
>NW_011463621.1:0-528 GCF_000754665.1 Bison bison bison | reverse complement strand
GAAGGCAGAGGAGAAGGGGACGGACAGAGGCTAAGATGGTTGGATGGCATCACTGATTCGATGGACATGAGTTTGAGCAAGCCCCCTGGAGTTGGTGATGGGCACGGAAGCCCAGCGTCCTGCAGGCCACGGGGTCCCAAAGAGTCAGACACGACTGAGCCACTGAACTGAACTGAACATACAATCGTTTCTCCAGGTGTTTGGGTTACCCGAGTTTCTATCCTGTGCTAAACTAAGTGACGACAGTGTACTGAAGAGCTGGGTCATTTCCAAATAAATTAAAAGTTCTGAAACATTCACGCCTTGAAAGGACCTCCCTTTTACACAGAAACAAAAGAGATTTTTGACTATCCAATAATAGTGTCTGGCACCATCCTGACATGTGAAACGTAAGAAAGCAATTTTTTTTGTTTTTGTTTGGTTCTGATCTTGGGTGTGTGTGTGTGTGTGTGTGTGTACGTGCGTGCGTGCGTGCGGGGGAGGGGAGGGGCGCTACTATCACTGATAGGTATGTTCACCAATCTGTCG
>NW_011463620.1:0-522 GCF_000754665.1 Bison bison bison | reverse complement strand
AAGATTTTTGGATCAATTTCACTATCATTATTCGGAATTCTTTATCAGGTAGATTCCCTATCTCTTCCTCTTTTGTTTGGTTTGGTGGGCATTTATCCTGTTCCTTTATCTGCTGAGTATTCCTCTGTCTCTTCATCTGTTTAAATTGCTGAGTTTGGGGTGTCCTTTCTGTATTCTGGCAGTTTGTGGAGTTCTCTTTATTGTGGCGTTTCCTCACTGTGTGTGGGTTTGTACAGGTGGCTTGTCAAGGTTTCCTGGTTAGGGAAGCTTGTGTCGGTGTTCTGGTGGGTGGAGCTGTATTTCTTCTCTCTGGAGTGCAATGAAATGTCCAGTAATGATTTATGAGATGTCTATAGTTTTGGGGTGACTTTGGGCAGCCTGTATCTTGAAGCTCAGGGCTGTGTTCCTTTGTTGCTGGAGAATTTGTTTGGTATGTCTTGCCCTGGAATTTATTGGCCCTTGTGTGGTGCTTGGTTTCAGTGTCGGTATGGATGCATTTGATGAGCTCCCGTCAATTAATGT
>NW_011463619.1:0-553 GCF_000754665.1 Bison bison bison | reverse complement strand
GTGCACCCTCGCACTATTCACAGACACACAAAAAAGATAAGAAGTAAAACATTAAATAAGACTTCTATTATTTTACTTTGTTGTGTCACTATTTGGCGATGAGCAACAACATTTTCTGAAGGAAAAAAAAAGAAACTTCTACAGTGAATATACGATTCTTAATTCAGGAAGAAAAAAAAACCTAAAGACTAATTTCACTCTTCTACCCCAGCATCTAAATGTTTCAGTAACAAATTCATTTCAAGATATAAAGTAAAGAAATAATATTATTGAGTTGGCCAAAATCTTCATCCGGTTTTTTAAGTAAAAATAAAAGCCACATTTTGAAGAAGGCAATGGCACCCCACTGCAGTATTCTTGCTGGAAAATCCCATGGACGGAGGAGCCTGGTGGGCTACAGTCCATGGGGTCGCAAAGAGTCAGACACGACTGAGCGACTTCACTTTGACTTTTCACTTTCTTGCATTGGAGAAGGAAATGGCAACCCACTCCAGTGTTCTTGCCTGGAGAATCCCAGGGACGGTGGAGCCTGGTGGGCTGCCGTCTATGGGGT
>NW_011463618.1:0-521 GCF_000754665.1 Bison bison bison | reverse complement strand
GAGTTCCATGCCTCAACACAAGACGAGGCCTGACTCTCCTGTCCCAAGTCTGCAGGGACTTGCGATCGGAGTCTGAAGTCAGAGGAACCCTGAGGTTCCTGCCTCAACTGGAGATGAGGCCCTCTTCCAATGCACCAAACCCAGTGGAGTGCCGAGAGGCCCCTCCCACCTCCAGTTTCCCTGACTTCTCAGAGCCTCCAAGAGAAGCCCCCTGAGGTCACCTGCACAAGTCGAGGGACCCCAGGGTGTCCTGCCTCAACCCGAGAAAGACCTCGAGAGACATTCTTCAACACGTATCGAGGCCAGATTCCCCTACTATGACTTGAGAGCAATGACGCGCTCCCCCTCGCCATTCGCATGGAGACCCGACTTCCTTGGCGCCCCACGAGAGGCTCACTAACCTGGCCGTCGTACCTAGGGAGAAACCGCACACTGGGGCCGCCGCTCGAGAACAACCCCGAGCCTCCCCCGTCATCGCGACTTGAGGGCCTTCGTCTCCTGTATGGCCTAGAGACCAATCT
>NW_011463617.1:0-516 GCF_000754665.1 Bison bison bison | reverse complement strand
TCATAGTCACTGTCCATATCCCTCCTTTTGACCTTAGGACTAGCAGTTCCATAAGCCACATCTGCCAGACACCCTTGCCAACAGGCTCCTTGTCTGTTCAGGCCATTGGAGGCATACATGGGAGTCTGGAAGGAGTGGAGAAGAAAAAGTATGTTTTCCCCCATCTTTTGGTGGCCTCTCCAGCAGTGGCTGCAAGTGCTAGCTGGTGTGTGTGCAGTCCCGGGCTCCCATTCAGGCAGCTCAGTTCCAACATCATCAGTGTGGTAGTGGGCAATGGTGAATGCCAAGTAAAACTGTTTATGTTCTTGTTTGTTTCTGCAGCCTTAGGGGGGTAGTCTTATATTAGTCTCCTAGTTACTAACCTGTGACTGTCTCATTTTATTTTTTTTACTTTACAATATTGTATTGGTTTCCTTTATCCTTCTAGTCCTTCTAACACTTTTGTCAGCAGTCATCTGTTTCCAGTTCCTTATTTTGTAATACCCAGAAAGGACTGCTTCCTAATGCAGAACATGA
>NW_011463616.1:0-504 GCF_000754665.1 Bison bison bison | reverse complement strand
CCCCTGCTGGCCGGCGCCGCGCTGGTCTGGACGGCACTTTGTGGGTGCACTCTCTTCTCTGGCCCTCACTCGCTGCACAAACTTCTTTGCTCTAGGTCGCGGGGTGCAGCGAGGAGGGGGCGGGGCGAGGCTGGAGGCGCAGAGGCGAGAGCTGCCTAGTGGGCGGGGCAAGCGAGTGCGCTCCGCGAACCTGGCCTGTCTGGAACCCAAATTGGTGAATCTGCGTCCTGTGGAAAAATACAAGCACATCCTCGACCGCTAGTTAATAATGAGTCAGGACCCTTCCATTGTCCTGAGAGAAGGTCCTTCCATTTGACTAATGGCTTTGCATTCAATTGCTCTGGGCACCAATGGCGAAGCATTGCAGTAGTTCTGGCGGAATCGGCATTTAAAATATTTATTACAAAAAGAGCAAGTTGCAAGATTTGATGGGGAGAGCTATACTTAAACTCCCCTTCTTTTAATTTTTGAATTTGAAGCTTTAATGTTTGATGTGCTCTTTCC
>NW_011463615.1:0-517 GCF_000754665.1 Bison bison bison | reverse complement strand
GGGTTGCCACAACTGCTGGCAACAGACTGCCCGACTTGCGAGTTACCCCCGACCTGGGGCCTCAGGAATAGAACGGTCTGAATGAGGTGGCCTGTGCTTGCTGGCTCTTGACTGACCTCAGGCTAAAGGCTTTACACCAACTCTCAGGTAACTTTCCAGACTCTCAGGTAGAGGCTGCCCGACTGTCAGCACTGCGGAAGCAAGGAGCCCTTCTGACCCCGTGCTGGGGGCTGCCGCAGTGCCCAGCACCCCCATTTCAGAGCAGAGAACCCGAGGGCTGCAGGAGCTGGTCCAGGCTCCAAGCCCGAGTTTGAGGCCAGGCCCCCTACCCCCCATCCACGGAATCCTTTAACTTGGGCTCCCCAACAGACGCCACCTCTGTACCCTCCCTGTCCATCCTCCACGAGGAAAGCCGTGTCCCTGGCACAGGTGTGTCTGTCTGTCTTCTCTACACGAGCATGTGTGTGAGGCGTGTTGCCTGGTTGTTAGAGAAAACAGAGTAGCAGATATACAAGTT
>NW_011463614.1:0-556 GCF_000754665.1 Bison bison bison | reverse complement strand
AGGGTTACGATGGAGAAGAGAAGAGGGAGGAGGGAGTTAGAGGTGACCCAAATGAGATAAGGTGAATCAATAGTGGAGAGAGTGGGCTAGCCAGTAGTCACTTCCTTATGTGCACTCCACAACTGGACCACTCAGAGATGTTCACGGGGTTATACAGAGAAGAGAAGAAGGAGGAAGGCGACAGAGGTGGCCAGAAGGATAAAGGGGGGAATGAAAAGGAGGGAGACAGATCCAGCCAGTAATCAGTTCCCTAAGTGTTCTCCACCGTCTGGAATACACAGAAATTCACAGAGTTGGGTAGAGTAGAGAGGGGCTAGGGAGGAGACACAGGCGACCTGGTGGAGAAAGAGGAGGGTCCAAAGGGAGAGAGAGCAGTCAAGCCAGTAATCTCACTCCCTAGTGAAAAATGGGTCCTGAAGATTGGGTCCTTAAAGGTACAAAATTGGTAACAAATACATAAAAGCAAAAATTAAAAATCTAGAGTAGAGTTTGGAATTTCAAAAATACGACGTTAAAGAAAAGAAGAAGGAAAAGAAAGAGAGAAGGAACGAACAAA
>NW_011463613.1:0-540 GCF_000754665.1 Bison bison bison | reverse complement strand
CCCCCAAAAAACCAGAGTCTGCCTACTTTATTGTTTTGTGCTCTCACCTCTGACTTTACTAGGGGCTGTCCCCTACCACCATCTCACTCTCTCTCTGTCAAAGAGTTAACTTACAGCTCCAATTAATAAAGTTCCTGGGCAATTAGGAGTGTTTAAATCCAAACCCCTCAGATGGCTCTCTAACTCGCTTGACAAGTTTACCCGGACTCCTGCAGCTATGCATACGATTGTTTACAGTCTCCTAGCCTCCAGAGGCACGGGAAGCTTAAGATATTCAAATAGCTTAGAGCCTCTCAGAGAGTTAAAAACTGTCAGAATAAACTAGTAAAGGATTTCATTGATGAGTCAATGCTTGTTGCCAAGTTTTCACATCCCCTGAATTGTATCCTTGAATGTGTATTAATTAATAGTTGGTATATAGTAAAAAATAAGTAGTGGCCTTGGTGTTAGTAACTTTAGACCCTTAAGGTAATAAATTCTTTCCTTTGTTGTAAACCCATTACACATCCGCCCTATAGGAATGCAATTTTATCTTTGGAA
>NW_011463612.1:0-523 GCF_000754665.1 Bison bison bison | reverse complement strand
GCGAGGTCAGTGAGCCTCTCGTGGGGCGGCCAGGGAAGTCGGGTCTCCCATGCGAGTGGCGAGGGGGAGCGCGTCACTGCTCCCGAGCCATGCTAGGGGAATCTGGCCTCGAGACGTGTTGAAGTAGGTCTCTCGAGGTCTTTCCCGGGTTGAGGCAGGAAACCCTGGGTTCCCTCGACTTGTGCAGGTGACCTCAGGGGGCCTCTCATGGTGGCTCTGAGAAGTCAGGGAAACTGGAGGTGGGAGGGGCCTCTAGGGACTCCACTGGGTTTGGTGCATTGGAAGAGGGCCTCATCTCCAGTTGAGGAAGGAACCGCAGGGTACCTCTGATTTCAGACTCCGATCGCAGGGTCCCTGCAGACTGGGGACAGGAGAGTCAGGCCTCGTCTTGGGTTGAGGCATGGAACTCCGCTTGCCTCTCGAGATGTCCCCGGGGAGAGAGGCCGCTTGTCGAGCTGTATTTGGAACCTGGGGTTTTTTCCGAACAACGCACGGAAAAACTGCCCCTTCGTGTTGACTTCAT
>NW_011463611.1:0-550 GCF_000754665.1 Bison bison bison | reverse complement strand
ACTTGGTCATGGTGTATGATCTTTTTAATTGTGTTGTTGGATTCTGATTGTCTAGTAATTTTGTTTAAGGTATTTTTTGCATTTATGTTCATCAGTGATATTGGTCTGTAGTTTTCTTTTTTTGTTGGCATCTTTGTCAGGTTTTGGTATTAGGGTGATGGTGGCCTCATAGAATGAGTTTGGAAGTTTACCTTCCTCTGCAATTTTCTGGAAGAGTTTGAGCAGGATAGGTGTTAGCTCTTCTCTAAATTTTTGGTAGAATTCAGCTGTGAAGCCGTCTGGACCTGGGCTTTTGTTTGCTGGAAGATTTTTGATTACAGTTTCAATTTCCGTGCTTGTGATGGGTCTGTTAAGATTTTCTATTTCTTCCTGGCCGAGTTTTGGAAAGTTGTACTTTTCTAAGAATTTGTCCATTTCTTCCACGTTTTCCACTTTATTGGCATATAATTGTTGATAGTAGTCTCTTATGATCCTTTGTATTTCTGTGTTGTCTGTTGTGATCTCTCCATTTTCGTTTCTAATTTTATTGATTTGATTTTTCTCCCTTTGT
>NW_011463610.1:0-558 GCF_000754665.1 Bison bison bison | reverse complement strand
TGTCCCGCTACAGCGTCTCAGGAGAAGTCCCACGTTAGGAATTGGAGGTCGAAACGGTACTTGGCACCCTTGATGCGCCCCCACAAAGTTCCCCCGGCATCCCGGTCTCCCTGGAGAGGAACACCGAGGTTTTCCGGCACCACTTCTTCTGAGCCCCTTCTACCCTCCTGATCTCGACAGGAGGGTCGACTCCCCTGCTTTGTCTGGAAGGGGTTCCCGACCTTCCGGTCGCACCTCAGGATGAGGCCGGTCTCACGACGACATTCCAGACGTGGCCTCGTGGGTGCTTCCACATTGCGAAGCACCCCGATTTCCCGGTCCCCTCTAGATAAGAAGCCGATGCCCGGACACCTCTCCGAACTCCACCCTGTGAATGAAGTCAACACGAAGGGGCAGTGACTCGCCCATGCATCGACCGGAAAAAACCTCCAGGTTCCAAATGCAGCTCGACAAGTGGCCTCTCTCCCCGGGGACACCTCGAGAGGCAAGCGGAGTTCCATGCCTCAACCCAAGACGAGGCCTGACTCTCCTGTCCCCAGTCTGCAGGGACCCTGCGAT
>NW_011463609.1:0-507 GCF_000754665.1 Bison bison bison | reverse complement strand
TTGCATATTGCATATTGAGTGCAGCACTTTCCACAGCATCATCTTTCAGGATCTGGAATAGCTCAACTGGAATTCTATCACTGCTGGGAGCCAGTGAGGTACTCGCCCATGACAAAGGTCATGAGGAAGGAGGCTCGGCATACGCAAAGCGGGATCGAGCTTCAGGAGTCCCCCTGGAAATTCTTGAGCATATACCCCCAAAACCAGAGTCTGCCTACTTTCTGCTTGTGCTTTCACCTAAACCTCTGACTTTACGGGGGGCTCTCCCCCACTACCTCTCTCTGAAAAAAGAGTTAGCTTACAGTTCCAGTTAATAATTCCTGGGTGTGACAGTGTTTAACCTACAGACTTCTTTGGAAATCCTCTAGCCTGCCTGAATAGGTTTTTCCGGCCACATGTGACTGTTCAGAGCCTCCCAACTGTGAGAGGCAGGAGATGTTCTAAACTGTCTAAGCACAGATTCTTTTGAGTAATTAAAAGATTGATTAGAAATTGTATTGTTGAATG
>NW_011463608.1:0-524 GCF_000754665.1 Bison bison bison | reverse complement strand
TATAGATCAATGGAACAAAATAGAAAGCCCAGAGATAAATCCACGCACCTATGGACACCTTATCTTTGACAAAGGAGGCAAGTATATACAATGGATTAAAGACAATCTTTTTAACAAGTGGTGCTGGAAAAACTGGTCAACCACTTGTAAAAGAATGAAACTAGAGCACTTTCTAACACCATACACAAAAATAAACTCAAAATAGGTTAAAGATCTAAATGTAAGACCAGAAACTATAAAACTCCTAGAGGAGAACATAGGCAAAACACTCTCTGACATACATCACAGTAGGATCCTCTATGACCCCCCTCCCAGAATATTGGAAATAAAAGCAAAAATAAACAAATGGGACCTAATTAACCTTAAAAGCTTCTGCACAACTAAGGAAACTATTAGCAAGGTGAAAAGGCAGCCTTCAGAATGGGAGAAAATAATAGCAAATGAAGCAACTGACAAACAACTAATCTCAAACATATACAAGCAACTCCTACAGCTCAACTCCAGAAAAATAAATGACCCTATCA
>NW_011463607.1:0-512 GCF_000754665.1 Bison bison bison | reverse complement strand
CCACTCCGTTGGCTACTGACTGTGTGTGCTGGTGGTCTGGAACCTAGACCTGGAAGCTTTCTGGATGATGCAAATGACACCAAAGTCTGAGGACGACGGAAGATCTTCACATTTCTGCAAGAGCCGCACACCTCCAGAAGGAACCACAAGACTTGCCTGAAATGGTCAAGGTATAAGTATTGGACTCAACGTTGAAAGGTCTCCACCTTTGCTATGGAAGTCAAACGATCTTTCTTTGAAATGAAAATGGAACATACTGAACGTTCACATTCTTCTAGAGCATTTGAAAAGCCCTAACTTGTAGAAACCTGCTGTACGAGTTCCTTGAAAGCAAGAACCTCTATGTATGGATATGTCTTCATGCCTTAGATTGTGCCTCGAATATAGTGTACACATCAACCCAGGAAAGGAAAGAATTGAATCGCCAAATATACAAAGAGATCAAAAGTGCCGAGCCAAGTGACCCCTTGAGGCTTCCAAGAGCTTTTCTGTCTTTCACACACTAAGTAAAT
>NW_011463606.1:0-521 GCF_000754665.1 Bison bison bison | reverse complement strand
GAGGCCAACCTCGCGACCTCTCTCCAAACGCCTCAGGAGGCTTGACCCGTTTAGTCCACCCAGTGAGCTCCAAGAGATACCCGTCGCGACTCGAGAGCAGAGCGGGGTTCTTTGCTTCCACTCGAGATGAATGCCTGTCTCCCCGGGTGCGTCTGGAATGCAACCCCGAGATCTCGGTCGCCCCTGGAGAGGAACATTGGCTTCTGGACACAAGCCTAGATGAGGTCTATTGGCCCTGCAGTCACTCGAGAGCAATCCCCAGCTTTCCTTCGCAACTCGAATGGAAGACTGGACTTCCCTGGGCCAACACAAGAGGCATCCCGAATTCCCCGTCGTAACTCGAGAATCCCGCCGCAACTCGAGAAAAACCACGTGGTTCCCCCGTCATCGCAAGATGAAGCCCTTTCCCGCTACAGCGTCTCAGGTGAAGCCCCACGTTAGGAATTGGAGGTCGAAACGGTACTTGGCACCCTTGATGCGCCCCCACAAAGTTTCCCGGCATCCCGGTCTCCCTGGAGAGG
>NW_011463605.1:0-503 GCF_000754665.1 Bison bison bison | reverse complement strand
CAAGACGAGGCCTGACTCTCCTGTCCCAAGTCTGCAGGGACCTTGCGATCGGAGTCTGAAGTCAGAGGAACCCTGAGGTTCCTGCCTCAACTGGAGATGAGGCCCTCTTCCAATGCACCAAACCCAGTGGAGTGCCGAGAGGCCCCTCCCACCTCCAGTTTCCCTGACTTCTCAGAGCCTCCAAGAGAAGCCCCCTGAGGTCACCTGCACAAGTCGAGGGACCCCAGGGTGTCCTGCCTCAACCCGAGAAAGACCTCGAGAGACATTCTTCAACACGTATCGAGGCCAGATTCCCCTACTATGACTTGAGAGCAATGACGCGCTCCCCCTCGCCATTCGCATGGAGACCCGACTTCCTTGGCGCCCCACGAGAGGCTCACTAACCTGGCCGTCGTACCTAGGGAGAAACCGCACACTGGGGCCGCCGCTCGAGAACAACCCCGAGCCCCCCCGTCATCGCGACTTGAGGGCCTTCGTCTCCTGTATGGCCTAGAGACCAATCT
>NW_011463604.1:0-529 GCF_000754665.1 Bison bison bison | reverse complement strand
TCTCGAGTCATGGTAGGGGAACCTGGCCTCGAGACGTGTTGAAGAAGGTCTCTCGAGGTCTTTCTCGGGTTGAGGCAGGAAACCCTGGCTTCCCTCAACTTGTGCAGGTGACCTCAGGGGGCTTCTCATGGTGGCTCTGAGAAGTCAGGGAAACTGGAGGTGGGGGTGGGCCTCTCGGGACTCCACGGGGTTTGGTGCATTGGAAGAGGGCCTCATCTCCAGTTGAGGCAGGAACCTCAGGGTTCCTCTGATTTCAGACTCCGATCGCAGGGTCCCTGCAGACTGGGGACAGGAGAGTCAGGCCTCGTCTTGGGTTGAGGCATGGAACTCCGCTTGCCTCTCGAGGTGTCCCCGGAGAGAGGGCAACTTGTCGAGCGGTATTTGGAACCTGGGGGGCTTTTCCGGACGATGCACGGGCGAGTCACTGCCCCTTCGTGTTGACTTCATTCACAGGGTGGAGTTCAGAGAGGTGTCCGGGCATCGGGTTCTTACCAAGAGGGGACCGGGAAATCGGGGTGCTTCGCAATGT
>NW_011463603.1:0-502 GCF_000754665.1 Bison bison bison | reverse complement strand
TCCAGGGGCGACAGGGATCTCAGGGTTGCATTCCAGACACACCCGGGGAGACAGGCATTCATGTCGAGTGGTAGCAAAGAACCCCGCTCTGCTCTCGAGTCGCGACGGGTATCTCTTGGAGCTCACTGGGTGGACTAAAGGGAGTCAAGCCTCCTGAGGCGTTGGAGAGAGGTCGAGAGATTGGTCTCTAGGCCATACAGGAGACGAAGGCCCTCAACTCGCGATGATGGGGGAGTCTGAGGGTTGTTCTCGAGCGGCGGCCACAGTGTGCGGTTTCTCCCTAGGTACGACGGCGAGGTCAGTGAGCCTCTCGTGGGGCGCCAGGGAAGTCGGGTCTCCATGCGAGTGGCGAGGGGGAGCGCGTCATTGCTCTCGAGTCACGGTAGGGGAATCTGGCCTCGAGACGTGTTGAAGAAAGTCTCTCGAGGTCTTTCTCGAGTTGAGGCAGAAACCCTGGCTTCCCTTGACTTGTGCAGGTGACCTCAGGGGGCTTCTCATGGTG
>NW_011463602.1:0-501 GCF_000754665.1 Bison bison bison | reverse complement strand
TTTGTTCTTTTCTATCTGTCTTCTGTCACTTGACATAGTATTTTCAAGGTCTGTTGTATGTTGTAGCATATATCAGAACCACTATCCCTTTTTATGGGTGAATAATATTCCCTTGTATGTGTATACCACATTTTGTTTCTCCATTTTCTTCTGATGAACTTTTGGGTTGTTTCTACCTTTTGGCTGTTGTGAATAATGCTGCAGTGAACACTGACATATGAGTGTCTGTTTTGAGTTTCTGTTTTCAGTTCTTTTGGTTACATATGCAGGAGTGGAATTGCTGGGTCATATAGTAATGCTTTATTTAGCTTTTTGAGGAACCACCAAATTGTTTTCCATATTAGCTGCACTGTTTTACATTCCTGCCAGCAGTGTCCAAGAGTCCAAGTTTTTCCTGCATGCTCACCAGCAACTCATTATGTTTCTATCATTATCATCAGTCATCACCATTATTACTATTATTATTGCCATCCTGGTAAGTGTGAAGTGATATCTCCTGGT
>NW_011463601.1:0-529 GCF_000754665.1 Bison bison bison | reverse complement strand
CTCCCCGGGGACATCTCGAGAGGCAAGCGGAGTTCCATGCCTCAACACAAGACGAGGCCTGACTCTCCTAGTCCCCAGTCTGCAGGGACCCTGCGATTCGGAGTCTGAAATCAGAGGTACCCTGCGGTTCCTGCCCTCAACTGGAGATGAGGCCCTCTTCCAATGCACCAAACCCAGTGGGGTCCCGAGAGGCCCCTCCCACCTCCAGTTTCCCTGGCTTACTTCAGAGCCACCATGAGAAGCTCCCTGAGGTCACCTGCACAAGTCGAGGGAACCCAGGGTTTCCTGCCTCAACCCGAGAAAGACCTCGAGAGACCTTCTTCAACGCGTCTCGAGGCCAGATTCCCCTACCATGGCTCGGGAGCAATGACGCGCTCCCCCTCGCCACTCGCATGGAGACCCGACTTCCCTGGCGCCCCACGAGAGGCTCACTGACCTCGCCGTCGTACCTCGTGAGAAACCGCACACTGGGGCCGCCGCTCGAGAACAACCCCGAGATTCCCCCGTCATCGAGAGATGAGGGCCTTCG
>NW_011463600.1:0-515 GCF_000754665.1 Bison bison bison | reverse complement strand
GAGTCAGACATGAGTTACTGACCGTACCTCTACCACCATAGGTGTGTAAAGCAAATAATTTTGCTGCTGGAAAATTTAAAAGGCAAATTTGGTTTGTTTCACATTTTGATTCTCTACTAAGAGATTACATTTTGGAAAGTGCTTAATAATCAACGGAGAAGGCAATGGCACCCCACTCCAGTACTCTTGCCTGGAAAATCCCATAGACGGAGGAGCCTGGTAGGCTGCAGTCCACTGGGGTCCGCTAAGAGTCCGGTACACAACCTGAGCTAACTTCACCTTTCGACTTTTCACGTTTACATCGTATTGGAGAAGGAAATGGCAACCCACTCCAGTGTTCCTGCCTGGAGAATCCCAGGGATGGGGGAGCCTGGTGGGCTGCCGTCTATGGGGTCACTCAGAGTTGGACACGACTGAAGTGACTTAGCAGTAACAGTAATAATCAACACTTTTAAATTGTGTGACTAGTGTGTCTTTCTGTACTATGAAGTAGTTGATTCAACTGATGTTTGATC
>NW_011463599.1:0-521 GCF_000754665.1 Bison bison bison | reverse complement strand
AGGGAGGCCTGGCGTGCTGCAGTCCATGGGGTCACAAACAGTCGGACATGACTGAGTGACTGAACTGAATATATGTTGAAGGAAACATAAATGCAAGAGCGATTATTTGGCAACCACCATGATGGTAACTGTTTCAGGCAAGAAACTTCAGTGGAATCCCAAGCTGGAAGATATAAATTTGATAAGAAACAGGATACTTACATGGTCTTAAGGTGTCTCTTCCCTATGATACTTCTTAATTACGAAGTAAAAATAGTGACTTTACAGTGAAAAAACCTAACAGATGCCACCATAACCAGGAGATCAAGAGGAACAGTAATGTGGAAAACAGATATAACTTCCACCCTGATATGATGCACTAAATATACAATCTCACTTTTGTGGTATTGCTTCTCAAAAACACATAAATCTAATCATAAGGAAACATTAGAAAATCACGAAGTGGGCAAAATGGTTTATAATAAATGGCCTGTGTTATTAAGACAGAATGGTCATGAAAGACTAAGGAAAAGATCCCAGAT
>NW_011463598.1:0-508 GCF_000754665.1 Bison bison bison | reverse complement strand
CAATGCGTATTCCTGGAATCCACTCCGTTGGCTACTGACTGTGTGTGGTGGTGGTCTGGAACCTAGACCTGGAAGCTTTCTGGATAATTGCAAATGACACCAAAGTCTGAGGACGATGGAAGATCTTCACATTTCTGCAAGAGCCGCACACCTCCAGAAGGAACCACAAGACTTGCCTGAAATGGTCAAGGTATAAGTATTGGACTCAACGTTGGAAGGTCTCCACCTTTGCTATGGAAGTCAAACGATCTTTCTTTGAAATGAAAATGGAGCATACTGAACGTTCACATTCTTCTAGAGCATATGAAAAGCCCTAACTTGTAGAAACCTGCTGTACGAGTTCCTTGAAAGCAAGAACCTCTATGTATGGATATGTCTTCATGCCTTAGATTGTGCCTCGAATATAGTGTACACATCAACCCAGGAAAGGAAAGAATTGAACCGCCAAATATACAAAGAGATCAAAAGTGCCGAGCCAAGTGACCCCTTGAGGCTTCCAAGAGCTTTT
>NW_011463597.1:0-557 GCF_000754665.1 Bison bison bison | reverse complement strand
GAGATACCCGTCGCGACTCGAGAGCAGAGCGGGGTTCTTTGCTTCCACTCGAGATGAATCGCCTGTCTCCCCGGGTCCGTCTGGAATGCAACCCCGAGACCCCCGGTCACCACTGAAGAGGAACATTGGCTTCTGGACACAAGCCTAGATGAGGTCTATTGGCCCTGCAGTCACTCGAGAGCAATCCCCAGCTTTCCTTCACAACTCGAATGGAAGATTGGACTTCCCTGGGCCAACACAAGAGGCATCCCGAATTCCCCGTCGTAACTCGAGAATCCCGCCGCAACTCGAGAAAAGCCACGTGGTTCCCCCGTCATCGCAAGATGAAGCCCTGTCCCGCTACAGCGTCTCAGGAGAAGTCCCACGTTAGGAATTGGAGGTCGAAACGGTCCTTGGCACCCTTGATGCGCCCCACAAAGTTCCCCGGCATCCCGGTCTCCCTGGAGAGGAACACCGAGGTTTTCCAGCACCACTTCCTCTGAGCCCATTCTACCCTCCTGAACTCGACAGGAGGGTCGACTCCCCTGCTTTGTCTGGAAGGGGTTCCCGACCTTCCG
>NW_011463596.1:0-528 GCF_000754665.1 Bison bison bison | reverse complement strand
CCGACATACACACAGCAGGATCCTCTATGACCCACCTCCCAGAATATTGGAAATAAAAGCAAAAATAAACAAATGGGACCCAGTTAACCTTAAAAGCTTCTGCACATCAAAGGAAACTATTAGCAAGGTGAAAAGACAGCCTTCAGAATGGGAGAAAATAATAGCAAATGAAGCAACCGACAAACAACTAATCTCAAAAAATATACAAGCAACTCCTACAGCTCAACTCCAGAAAAATAAAATGACCCAATCAAAAAATGGGCCAAAGAACTAAAGAGACATTTCTCCAAAGAAGACATATAGATGGCTAACAAACACATGAAAAGATGCTCAACATCACTCATTATCAGAGAAATGCAAATCAAAACCACTATGAGGTACCATTTCACACCAGTCAGAATGGCTGCGATCCAAAAGTCTACAAATAATAAATGCTGGAGAGGGTGAGGAGAAAAGGGAACCCTCTTACACTGTTGGTGGGAATGCAAACTAGTACAGCCACTATGGAGAACAGTGTGGAGATTCCTT
>NW_011463595.1:0-504 GCF_000754665.1 Bison bison bison | reverse complement strand
TTACGTTTTTTTATGTGTGCAGAGAGCATATCCTAACTTACTGAGCTCACTGGGCAGGATGTTGGGTCTCATGCCACCGTTGTTTTATTGTCTGGGGGCATGTCCCATGCTTCTATAGGATGGCTTTGGTGCTAAGCAGGCCTGCTTGGTTTTGTGGTTAAACAAATGGGAAATAGATGGGGAAACAGTGGAAACAGTGGCAGACTTTATTTTGGGGGGCTCCAAAATCACTGCAGATGGTGATTGCAGCCATGAAATTAAAAGACGCTTACTCTTTGGAAGGAAAGTTATGACAAACCTAGATAGCATATTCAAAAGCAGAGACATTACTTTGCCAACAAAGGCCCGTCTAGTCAAGGCTATGGTTTTTCCAGTGGTCATGTATGGATGTGAGAGTTGGACTGTGAAGAAAGCTGAGCGCCAAAGAATTGATGCTTTTGAACTGTGGTGTTGGAGAAGACTCTTGAGAGTCCCTTGGACTGCAAGGAGATCCAACCAGTCCAT
>NW_011463594.1:0-517 GCF_000754665.1 Bison bison bison | reverse complement strand
TCTGGCCTCGAGACGTGTTGAAGAAGGTCTCTCGAGGTCTTTCTCGGGTTGAGGCAGGAAACCCTGGCTTCCCTCGACTTGTGCAGGTGACCTCAGGGGGGCTTCTCATGGTGGCTCTGAGAAGTCAGGGAAATTGGAGGTGGGAGGGGCCTCTCGGGACTCCACGGGACTTGGTGCATTGGAAGAGGGCCTCATCTCCAGCTGAGGCAGGAACCTCAGGGTTCCTCTGATTTCAGACTCCGATCGCAGGGTCCCTGCAGACTGGGGACAGGAGAGTCAGGCCTCGTCTTGGGTTGAGGCATGGAACTCCGCTTGCCTCTCGAGGTGTCCCCGGGGAGAGAGGCCACTTGTCGAGCTGGATTTGGAACCTGGGGGTTTTTCCGGACGACGCACGGGCCAGTCACTGCCCCTTCGTGTTGACTTCATTCACAGGGTGGAGTTCGGAGAGGTGTCCGGGCATCGGGTTCTTATCAAGAGGGGACCGGGAAATCGGGGTGCTTCGCAACGTGGAAGCACC
>NW_011463593.1:0-521 GCF_000754665.1 Bison bison bison | reverse complement strand
CTGGACACAAGCCTAGATGTGGTCTATTGGCCCTGCAGTCACTTCGAGAGCAATCCCCAGCTTTCCTTCGCAACTCGAATGGAAGATCGGACTTCCCTGGGCGAACACAAGAGGCAACCCGAATTCCCCGTCGTAACTCGAGAATCCCGCCGCAACTCGAGAAAGACCACGTGGATCCCCCGTCATCGCAAGATGAAGCCCTTTCCCGCTACAGCGTCTCACGAGAAGTCCCACGTTAGGAATTGGAGGTCGAAACGGTACTTGGCCACCCTTGATGCGCCCCACAAAGTTCCCCGGCATCCCGGTCTCCCTGGAGAGGAACACCGAGGTTTTCCGGCACCACTTCCTCTGAGCCCCTTCTACCCTCCTGATCTCCACAGGAGGGTCGACTCCCCTGCTTTGTCTGGAAGGGGTTCCCGACCTTCCGGTCGCACCTCAGGATGAGGCCGATCTCACGACGACATTCCAGACGAGGCCTCGTGGGTGCTTCCACATTGCGAAGCACCCCGAGTTCCCGGTCC
>NW_011463592.1:0-500 GCF_000754665.1 Bison bison bison | reverse complement strand
CTTGATAAGAACCCGATGCAAGGACACCTCTTCGAACTCCACCCTGTGAATGAAGTCAACACGAAAGGGCAGTGACTCGCCCGTGCAGCGTCGGAAAAAGACCCCCAGGTTCCAAATACCGCTCGACAAGTGGCCTGTCTCCCCGGGAACACCTCGAGAGGCAAGAGGAGTTCCATGCCTCAACCCAAGACGAGACCTGACTCTCCTGTCCCAAGTCTGCAGGGACCTTACGATCGGAGTCTGAAGTCAGAGGAACCCTGAGGTTCCTGCCTCAACTGGAGATGAGGCCCTCTTCCAATGCACCAAACCCAGTGGAGTCCCGAGAGGCCCCTCCCACCTCCAGTTTCCCTGACTTCTCAGAGCCACCATGAGAAGCCCCCTGAGGTCACCTGCACAAGTCAAGGGAAGCCAGGGTTTCTGCCTCAACCCGAGAAAGACCTCGAGAGACCTTCTTCAACACGTCTCGAGGCCAGATTCCCCTACCATGACTCGAGAGCAAT
>NW_011463591.1:0-502 GCF_000754665.1 Bison bison bison | reverse complement strand
CTCTGCACATCAAAGGAAACTATTAGCAAGGTGAAAAGACAGCCTTCAGAATGGGAGAAAATAATAGCAAATGAAGCAACTGACAAACAACTAATCTCAAAAATATACAAGCAACTCCTACAGCTCAACTCCAGAAAAATAAATGACCCAATCAAAAAATGGGCTAAAGAACTAAATAGACATTTCTCCAAAGAAGACATACAGATGGCAACAAACACATGAAAAGATGCTCAACATCACTCATTATCAGAGAAATGCAAATCAAAACCACTATGAGGTACCATTTCACACCAGTTAGAATGGCTGCGATCCAAAAGTCTACAAATAGTAAATGCTGGAGAGGGTGTGGAGAAAAGGGAACCCTCTTACACTGTTGGTGGGAATGCAAACTAGTACAGCCACTATGGAGAACAGTGTGGAGATTCCTTAAAAAACTGGAAATAGAACTGCCTTATGATCCAGCAATCCCACTGCTGGGCATACACACTGAGGAAACCAGAAG
>NW_011463590.1:0-517 GCF_000754665.1 Bison bison bison | reverse complement strand
CACGAAGACATTCCAGACGTGGCCTCGTGGGTGGTTCCACATTCCGTAGGACCCCGATTTCCCGGTCCCCTCTTGAGAAGAACCCGATACCCGGACACCTCTCCGAACTCCACCCTGTGAATGAAGTCCACACGAAGGGGCAGTTTTTCCGTGCACCGTTCGGACAAAAAACCCCAGGTTCCAAATACAGCTCGACAAGCGGCCTCTCTCCCCGGGGACACCTCGAGAGGCAAGCGGAGTTCCATGCCTCAACCCAAGACGAGGCCTGACTCTCCTGTCCCCAGTCTGCAGGGACCCTGCGATCGGAGTCTGAAATCAGAGGTACCCTGCGGTTCCTGCCTCAACTGGAGATGAGGCCCTCTTCCAATGCACCAAACCCAGTGGGGTCCCGAGAGGCCCCTCCCACCTCCAGTTTCCCTGGCTTCTCAGAGGCACCGTGAGAAGCTCCCTGAGGTCACCTGCACAAGTCGAGGGAACCCAGGGTTTCCTGCCTCAACCCGAGAAAGACCTCGAGAGA
>NW_011463589.1:0-523 GCF_000754665.1 Bison bison bison | reverse complement strand
GCACAGAGCTGTGCAGGCTTGCCTTTGCATGGATGTCTTTGTAGAAATCCACCTCGGAGCCATCTCCTGATGTGTAAGAATTTCCCAGACAAACCTTGAGCTAAGCAATGCGTTTTTTCCTTAGGAAATGTTGGTCTTCAGCGATGTTCAAAGCCTGTGTATTTCCGCTAGACTCTGGCTTCAGGTCGGTTCCCCCAAAAGGCTCAGAAGCGACCTGAACCAAACAGTAAGTTTTCCTCCTACCTTGTTCTCCTCATCTATGTTAAGAGTATACTTTAAGAGTATCCTGGCACATACATGTACTGCCTCACCCCTAACCTCAGTCATGTGTTCCAAGAACTTCTGTCCGTTTATTTATTTGTTTTTGGTACCATTGAATTTGTTTTGACTATGCTGGGTCTTTGCTGCTCGCTGGAAGTTGCTAGGACCTCTGGACTGCAGTCTCCCATGTCTTGCTGACCTCTTGTTGACCTCTGCAGAATCCTGGTTGGTGGGAGCTTGTTAGTTCCTTGTTCCTTACCCG
>NW_011463588.1:0-541 GCF_000754665.1 Bison bison bison | reverse complement strand
TCACGACGACATTCCAGACGTGTCCTCGTGGGTGGTTCCACATTCCGAAGGACCCCCGATTTCCCGGTCCCCTCTTGATAAGAACCCGATGCCCGGACACCTCTTCGAACTCCACCCTGTGAATGAAGTCAACACGAAGGGGTAGTGACTCGCCCGTGCATCGTCGGAAAAAACCCCCCAGGTTCCAAATACCGCTCGACAAGTGGCCTGTCTCCCCGGGAACACCTCGAGAGGCAAGCGGAGTTCCATGCCTCAACCCAAGACGAGGCCTGACTCTCCTTTCCCAAGTCTGCAGGGACCCTGGGATCGGAGTCTGAAATCAGAGGAACCCTGAGGTTCCTGCCTCAACTGGAGATGAGGCCCTCTTCCAATGCACCAAACCCAGTGGAGTCCCGAGAGGCCCCTCCCACCTGCAGTTTCCCTGACTTCTCAGAGCCACCATGAGAAGCCCCTGAGGTCACCTGCACAAGTCGAGGGAAGCCAGGGTTTCTGCCTCAACCCGAGAAAGACCTCGAGAGACCTTCTTCAACACGTCTCGAGG
>NW_011463587.1:0-503 GCF_000754665.1 Bison bison bison | reverse complement strand
CATTGGGGTACACGTGTCTCTTTCAATTCTGGTTTTCTCAGTGTGTATGCCCAGCAGTGGGATTGCTGGATTATAAGGCAGTTCTATTTCCAGTTTTTTAAGGAATCTCCACACTGTTCTCCATAGTGGCTGTACTACTTTGCATTCCCAGCAACAGTGTAAGAGGGTCCCTTTTCTCCACATCCTCTCCAACATTGATTGCTTGTGGACTTTTGGATCGCACCCATTCTGACTGGTGTAAAATTGAACACCAGAAGGTCTACAATCTCCTACCTCTTTCTCTCGGTTTTCATACTTTTCAGTCTTAAGAAGGGACTGCTTAGAACACGAAAGGAAATAAAGTGTTGGACTTAGAACTCAATCATAAATGTGACAGAAAATCTCAGTTGCAGGTTTGATTTCTTTTTCAGGTTTTCCAGCTCTTGGAGTGTTTCAATCAGCAACAACTTTGGCTATTTCCTGTTGAGATGGAGCCTGGAGTTGGAAATAATTCTGAAATCTAA
>NW_011463586.1:0-511 GCF_000754665.1 Bison bison bison | reverse complement strand
GTCCATCAGCAGATGAATGGCTAAGAAAATCTGTGGTACATATACACAATGGAGTATTACTCAGCCATTAAAAAGAATACATTTGAATCAGTTCTAATGAGGTGGATGAAACTGGAGCCTATTATACAGAGTGAAGTAAGCCAGAAGGAAAAACACCCATACAGTATACTAACGCATATATATGGAATTTAGAAAGATGGTAACAATAACCCAGTGTACGAGACAGCAAAAGAGACACTGATGTATAGAACAGTCTTATGGACTCTGTGGGAGAGGGAGAGGGTGGGAAGATTTGGGAGAATGGCATTGAAACATGTAAAATATCATGCAAGAAACGAGTTGCCAGTCCAGGTTCGATGCACGATACTGGATGCTTGGGGCTAGTGCACTGGGACGACCCAGAGGGATGGTACGGGGAGGGAGGAGGGAGGAGGGTTCAGGATGGGGAACACATGTATACCTGTGGCGGATTCATTTTGATATTTGGCAAAACTAATACAATTATGTAAAG
>NW_011463585.1:0-533 GCF_000754665.1 Bison bison bison | reverse complement strand
CACTGACCTCGCCGTCGTACCTCGTGAGAAACCGCACCCTGGGGCCGCCGCTCGAGAACCACCCCGAGACTCCCCCGTCATCGCGGAGATGAGGGCCTTCGTCTCCTGCATGGCCTAGAGGCCAATCTCGCGACCTCTCTCCAAACGCCTCAGGAGGCTTGACTCCCTTTAGTCCACCCAGTGAGCTCCAAGAGATACCCGTCGCGACTCGAGAGCAGAGCGGGGTTCTTGGCTTCCACTCGAGATGAATGCCTGTCTCCCCGGGTGCGTCTGGAATGCAACCCCGAGATCCCGGTCGCCCCTGGAGAGGAACATTGGCTTCTGGACGCAAACCTAGATGAGGTCTATTGGCCCTGCAGTCACTCGAGAGCAATCCCCAGCTTTCCTCCGCAACTCGAATGGAAGATTGGACTTCCCTGGGCCAACACAAGAGGCATCCTGAATTCCCCGTCGTAACTCGAGAATCCCGCCGCAACACGAGAAAAACCACGTGGTTCCCCCGTCATCGCAAGATGAAGCCCTTTCCCGCTACA
>NW_011463584.1:0-511 GCF_000754665.1 Bison bison bison | reverse complement strand
CGTCCGGAAAAGACCCCCAGGTTCCAAATACCGCTCGACAAGTGGCCTCCTCCCCGGGGAAACCTCGAGAGGCAAGCGGAGTTCCATGCCTCAACCCAAGACGAGGCCTGACTCTCCCTGTCCCCAGTCTGCAGGGACCCTGCGATCGGAGTCTGAAATCACAGGAACCCTGAGGTTCCTGCCTCAACTGGAGATGAGGCCCTCTTCCAATGCACCAAACCCCGTGGAGTCCCGAGAGGCCCACCCCCCCCACCTCCAGTTTCCCTGACTTCTCAGAGCCACCATGAGTAGCGCCCTGCGGTCACCTGCACAAGTCGAGGGAAGCCAGGGTTTCCTGCCTCAACCCGAGAAAGACCTCGAGAGACCTTCTTCAACACGTCTCGAGGCCAGGTTCCCCTACCATGACTCGAGAGCAATGACGCGCTCCCCCTCGCCACTCGCATGGAGACCCGACTTCCCTGGCGCCCCACGAGAGGCTCACTGACCTCGCCATCGTACCTCGTGAGAAACC
>NW_011463583.1:0-512 GCF_000754665.1 Bison bison bison | reverse complement strand
TGCAATATTACTCAGCCATTAAAAATAATACATTTGAATCAGTCTAATGAGTGGATGGAACTGGAGCTTATTATACAGAGTGAAGTAAGCCAGAAAGAAAAACACTAATACAATATAATAACACATATATATGGAATTTAGAAAGATGGTAATGACAACCCCTGTTTGCAAGACAGCAAAAGAGACACAGATGTATAGAACAGTCTTTTGGACCCTGTGGGAGATGGAGGGGGTATGATTTGGGAGAATGGCATTAAAACATGTATAATATCATATAAGAAATTAATCGCCAGTGCAGGTTTGAAGCAGGATACAGGAAGCTTGGGGCTGGTGCACTGGGATGACCCAGAGGGATGGTATGGGGAGGGAAGTGGGAGCGGGTTTCAGGATGGGGAACCCGTGTATATCCGTGGCAGATGCATGTTGATGTATGGCAAAACCAATACAATACTGTAAATTAAAAACATAATAACAATAATAATAAAATAAAATAAATAAAAAAGAATAAAGCT
>NW_011463582.1:0-528 GCF_000754665.1 Bison bison bison | reverse complement strand
GGTCCCTCCTTGGAGTTTTGGAGTTGAGCCTCTCCAATCATTAGTGACGTGGAGCAAGATGACCTTTTGGAAATGCAGATGCAATGCTGTCACCTCCCTGCTCCAACGGCTCTCGTATTTTCCCAGCCATATTGAAGATACGACCACTTCCCTTCAGGCTTGCTCCTCACGTTCTTCTCTGATGTCTTTTGCCTGGAATGCCCTCTGCACTCTTTGGCTTCCATCCCATAGGGCTATTTTTCGTTTCTTGAATGTCCTAAGTTTCCCTGGTCACATAGCCTTCCAAGATGCTATTTTCCCGGCCTGAAATTCTTCCTGCATCTCAACCCTGGTTTACCTAGGTTCAACCTATGGACCTCAACGAAATGGTGCCTCTGGAAAGCCTTCCCTGACACCCAGGTTTTGTGGTGAGGGAAGAGGCCCCTCTATAGGTTCTCAAAGGATCTGCCTGTGATGTATCATTAGGGTCGTCTCAGTGAAAGCAGGAACTTTGTGTCTTCTTCTCTCCGCCTTCTATTCCCTGAAACT
>NW_011463581.1:0-503 GCF_000754665.1 Bison bison bison | reverse complement strand
CGAGTTGCGGAGGAAGCTGGGGATTGCTCTCGAGTGACTGCAGGGCCAATGGACCTCATCTAGGCTTGTGTCCAGAAGCCAATGCTCCTCTCCAGGGGCGACCGGGATCTCGGGGTTGCATTCCAGACGCACCCGGGGAGACAGGCATTCATCTCGAGTGGAAGTAAAGAACCCCGCTCTGCTCTCGAGTCGCGACGGGTATCTCTTGGAGCTCACTGGGTGGACTAAAGGGAGTCAAGCTCCTGAGGCGTTTGGAGAGAGGTCGCGAGATTGGCCTCTAGGCCATGCAGAAGATGAAGGCCCTCATCTCTGCAATGACGGGGGAGTCTCGGGGTGGTTCTCGAGCGGAGGCCCCAGGGTGCGGTTTCTCACGAGGTACGACGGCGAGGTCAGTGAGCCTCTCGTGGGGCGCCAGGGAAGTCGGGTCTCCATGCGAGTGGCGAGGGGGAGCGCGTCATTGCTCTCGAGTCATGGTAGGGGAATCTGGCCTCGAGACGTGTTGA
>NW_011463580.1:0-500 GCF_000754665.1 Bison bison bison | reverse complement strand
GAAGAGTCAGACATGATTAAGCGACTTCCCTCTCACTTTTCACTTTCATGCATTGGAGAAGGAAATGGCAACCCACTCCAGTGTTCTTGCCTGGAGAATCCCCCGGACGGGGGAGCCTGGTGGGCTGCCATCTATGGGGTCACACAGACTCAGACTTGACTGAAGTGACTTAGCAGCAGTAGCAGCACAGAGTTAGAAGTGCAAGGTGACATGATTAATTAACAAGTGAAAGGAAACAACCAGGACAAAGAAAGTTACTTTTTCGTTGTGAGTACAAAGGTGCTTACCAAAATTCATATTCCTAGAGAAGAAAGCTTGTAATTCTGCACGTGTGCAAGTTTCCTCTCAGGGGTGTTACTGTGTACACGTACATGTGTGTGCTCACATGCGCATAGAAGTCCCTGCCAGTATGCTTGTGAGTATGAGCTTCCAGAATTGACCTAGCCAGGTGATGGAAGTTGGATAGCAAAAACATGAAGATCTTAGAGAAAGGTACATAA
>NW_011463579.1:0-659 GCF_000754665.1 Bison bison bison | reverse complement strand
CACCTGCCTGCTCATCTGCCTGATACTCGATAGCTCAGCCCCGCGTCACCTGCCTGCTCATCTTCCTGATACTCGCCAGCTGAACCCCAAGACACCTGCGTGCTCTTCTGCTTGATAATCGCCAGCTGAGCCGCGCGAAACCTGCCTGCTCATCTGCCTGACTCTCCAGCTCAGCCCGCCGGCCACACCTGCCTACTCATCTGCCTGAAAATCGCCAGTAGAGCCCCGCGACACCTCGCCTGCTCATCTGCTTGATAATCGCCAGCTGAGCCATGCGACACCTGCCTGCTCATCTGCCTGATACTCTGCAGCTGAGCCGCGCGACACCTGCCTGCTCATCTGCCTGATACTCGCCAGCTGAGCCGCGCGACACCTGCCTGCTCATCTGCCTGATACTCGCCAGCTGAGCCCCGCGGCACCTGACTGATCGTCTGCCTGACACTCGACAGCTGTGCCCCGCGACACCTGCCTGCTCATGTGCCTGATACTCGACAGCTCAGCCCCGCGTCACCTGCCTGCTCATCTTCCTGATACTCGCCAGCTGAGCCCCGCGACACCTGCCTGCTCATCTGCCTGATTCTCGCCAGCTGAGCCGAGCGGAACCTGCCTGCTCATCTGCCTGATACTCGCCAGCTGAGCCGCCCGACACCCGCCTGCTC
>NW_011463578.1:0-507 GCF_000754665.1 Bison bison bison | reverse complement strand
GATTACTAATATTTCAGGTAAGTATTTTTAAATTCGTAGTTGTAAACAGAACTCTTCAGATACTGATTAGCAAGATTTCACCACTGTACATTTCCACTGCATTTTCTAGTAATAAAATTTAGCTTTTCCCCCTTCATGATTGAAATCTTCTTATTAACAGTAGAATTAGCTGTCCCTTAAATGTCCAAGAGGAAACACCATAGGAAGCCTAGTCATTGGGAATGAAACCACACTGATGAGTCCCATTTCTTAAATTCTTCTAAGTCTTTTTTGGTTCAATTTCTGTAATTTGTTTCTGCATAAATATATTTAAGAAATACCTTTGACTGCATTATCATATATCCTTGAAAGTTATAGGATTTTAATTTTTGTGTGTTTCTCTCTTATCGGTTCCATTTTTTTACCCCATGCTGCTGCTGCTAAGTCGCTTCATTCGTGTCTGACTCTGTGTGACCCCAGAGATGACAGCCCACCAGGCTCCCCTGTCCCTGAGATTCTCCAGGCAAG
>NW_011463577.1:0-520 GCF_000754665.1 Bison bison bison | reverse complement strand
GGGGTGCTTCGCAATGTGGAAGCACCCACGAGGCCACGTCTGGAATGTCGTCGTGAGACCGGCCTCATCCTGAGGTGCCACCGGAAGGTCGGGAACCCTTCCAGACAAAGCAGGGGAGTCGACCCTCCTGTCGAGATCAGGAGGGTAGAAGGGGCTCAGAGGAAGTGGTGCCGGAAAACCTCGGTGATCCTCTCCAGGGAGACCGGGATGCCGCGGAACTTTGTGGGGCGCATCAAGGGTGCCAAGTACCGTTTCGACCTCCAATTCCTCACGTGGGACTTCTCCTGAGACGCTGTAGCGGGAAAGGGCTTCATCTTGCGATGACGGGGGACCACGTGGTTTTTCTCTAGCTGCGGCGGGATTCTCGAGTTACGACGGGGAATTCGGGATGCCTCTTGTGTTGGCCCAGGGAAGTCCAATCTTCCATTCGAGTTGCGAAGGAAAGCTGGGGATTGCTCTCGAGTGACTGCAGGGCCAATAGACCTCATCTAGGCTTGTGTCCAGAAGCCAATGTTCCTCT
>NW_011463576.1:0-509 GCF_000754665.1 Bison bison bison | reverse complement strand
GAAAAGAGACTGAGTAGCTTGATTTAGGAGGGAGACCAATCAAACTTCAAGACAAGAAGCTTGCACCACTTACGTAGGCCGCAGGCTCCCTCTCGAATACCGGAAGGTGTCTCACCCTAGACACCTTCTCGAGTGGGTCTTAGCAGCCCAGGCATAATTAGTAAGTGTGGTGGGGTCCGCGCTCCAGATGGAGACTCAGCTGGAAGTTAAAGGGAAGGACGAAAAGTAACTCTATGAATTGGAGCTGTAATTTAACTCTTTGACAGAGAGAGCGAGATGGTGGTGGGGGACAGCCCCCAGTGATATCAGAGGTGAGAGCACAAAGCAATACAGTAGGCAGACTCTGGTTTTTTTTGGGGAGCAGTTGCCCGAGAATATCCGGGTGGACTCCTGAGGATGGATACCGCATTTGCGTATGCCGAGCCTCTTTCCTCATGACCTTTGTCCAGAGTGGAATGCCTCCCCGGCTCCCGGCACATGATCAGTGCATGCTCAGTCACGATATCAGT
>NW_011463575.1:0-538 GCF_000754665.1 Bison bison bison | reverse complement strand
TTGTTAAAAAGCTTTTGTGCAGATTCATGATGAGATTCTTGGTGGTAAAAGACAATAATTGCCATTTACTGAACACTTTCTATGCTCACACTGTGTAAGTATTTACAAGGTGATTTCATTAAATTCTAACAAAATTGTGTGAGTGGGTATGATTATGCCCATTTTATTGATGAGGAATTGGAGGACTACATGCTTAAATAACTTTCCCAGTTTCCCACAGGTAGCTAGAAAGAATCAGAGCTGAACAATTCCCAATCTGTGGTGTCTCTGCAGAATTACCAGCAAATCAATGAGAAGTTTTCTGTATACCATAGGCTCTATACTATACACATTTAATAATTCAGGATTGCTCTTCCAAATGCTATTGCTATTTTGTTTTTTCCAGACATTTATCCCTGAAATTTAGTAGACTAAAATTTTAGTTTTAGTGCCTTTTAATTATCCTCCATGTAGCTAAGGGGTTCGGCCTATTTTATAAGAGGTGACCTTATGGTCTAAATAGTTAGGATTTCCTAGGAATCAGGTTAATTGCATTAAT
>NW_011463574.1:0-541 GCF_000754665.1 Bison bison bison | reverse complement strand
CTTGGGACAGGAGAGTCAGGCCTCGTCTTGGGTTGAGGCATGGAACTCCGCTTGCCTCTCGAGGTGTTCCCGGGGAGACAGGCCACTTGTCGAGCGGTATTTGGAACCTGGGGGTCTTTTGTCGACGATGCACGGGCGAGTCACTGCCCCTTCGTGTTGATTTCATTCACAGGGTGGAGTTCGAAGAGGTGTCCGGGCATCGGGTTCTTATCAAGAGGGGACCGGGAAATCGGGGTCCTTCGGAATGTGGAACCACCCATGAGGCCACGTCTGGAATGTCGTCGTGAGACCGGCCTCATCCTGAGGTGCGACCGGAAGGTCGGGAACCCCTTCCAGACAAAGCAGGGGAGTCGACCCTCGTGTCCAGATCAGGAGGGTAGAAGGGGCTCAGAGGAAGTGGTGCCGGAAAACTTCGGTGTTCCTCTCGAGGGAGACCGGGATGTCGGGGAACTTTGTGGGTCGCATCAAGGGTGCCAAGTACCGTTTCGACTTCCAATACCTAACGTGGGACTTCTCCTGAGACACTGTAGCGGGAAAGGGC
>NW_011463573.1:0-515 GCF_000754665.1 Bison bison bison | reverse complement strand
AGACCGGGATTTTCGCGGAACTTTTGTGGGTCGCATCAAGGGTGCCAAGTGCCCTTTCGACCTCCAATTCCTAACGGGGGACTTCTCCTGAGACGCTGTAGCGGGAAAGGGCTTCATCTTGCGATGACGGGGGAGCCACGTGGTTTTTTCTCGAGTTACGGCGGGATTCTCGAGTTCCGACGGGGAATTCAGGCTGCCTCTTGTGTTGGCCCAGGCAAGTCCAGTCTTCCATTCGAGTTGCGAAGGAAAGCTGGGGATTGCTCTCGAGTGACGGCAGGGCCAATACACCTCATCTAGGCTTGTGTCCAGAAGCCAATGTTCCTCTCCAGGGGCGACAGGGATCTCGGGGTTGCATTCCAGACGCACCCGGGGAGACAGGCATTCATCTCGAGTGGAAGCAAAGAACCCCGCTCTGCTTTCGAATCGCGACGGGTATCTCTTGGAGCTCACTGGGTGGACCCAAGGGAGTCAAGCCTCCTGAGGCGTTTGGAGAGAGGTCGCGAGATTGGTCTCTA
>NW_011463572.1:0-534 GCF_000754665.1 Bison bison bison | reverse complement strand
CTAACAGCCTCATGACAAGGGTCCAGGACATTTCTAATCATGTTTCACAGAGCAAACGCATCTAAAGGAATATTTTCTGGCCTATGCAAAGTATAAACAAACATAGAAATTTAGACAGTCTTCCTGTGGTTTTTTTAATGCCTCTATTGACCAACATGTGAAGTAATACTTCAATAAACATTTGTCTATTCTTAGATGCAGAGAAACCTATTTTTCTAGAGAATATTCTTATTCCTTCTGTACCCTCTTCACCCTGCTGGCAGTTAGGCAGGTACAATCCTAACCGCCCCACATTATGGTCTCAAATTATTTACTCTTCAGATTTATGAGCAGGATCTAAAGCATCCTTAATCATATTAAAAAGAGAAAGGGTGTCAGTGGTTACTTTTTCTGGGCAATGCAAAGTGTAATAAATTTGTACCTGTTTCCCTACATTTTCCCAGGTATCTAGGTTATCAGTGCCCTCTTCTGGAAATCAAAGACATTGCTCTTGTACAAATGTAAAAAAGGATTGAAGACTAGCCTTCTTAACTT
>NW_011463571.1:0-518 GCF_000754665.1 Bison bison bison | reverse complement strand
TAAAGTCTCTGTAGTTCTGATGCCCAGTCCAGGTTCCATCACTTTTCTAATAAGGTGAGTTGGCAAGTTTTTAATTCTTCTCTGCCTTCAGTTTCCTTATTCACAAAATAGGAACAATGATGATACCTATCCCATATCGTTTTTTGTCTGGATTAAAATGAAAGTAAAACTGTCAGAATAATGCCTGGCGCTTAACAGGGACTCAATAAACATCTGTTACTGGACAGGGAGGGGTCGCGAAGAGTCGGACACGACTGAGTGACTGAACTGAACTGAACTGAACAGTACATGCTATGTTTGCCCACTAGGGAGTGGGAAGGAGAGTCAGGGGGGCGAGGTTACCAAGGAGCTTTCCTGCCTTCTGTGTGATCCACAGAGTCAGGCTCCTGTTTGCCCTCTGGAATATTCCTGAGAAGCCCCTTTGCTCAGTGCAGAGGGAAAGGTGTCACCTGGCATCCCGCTGCCCATCTAGTATTCAAAGAGACAAAGGCAGGATCTGTTACCATTTTTGTTACACA
>NW_011463570.1:0-520 GCF_000754665.1 Bison bison bison | reverse complement strand
GGTCTCTAGGCCATACAGGAGACGAAGGCCCTCAACTCGCGATGATGGCGGAGTCTCAGGGTTGTTCTCGAGAGGCGGCCACAGTGTGCGGTTTTTCCCTAGGTACGACGGCGAGGTCAGTGAGCCTCTAGTGGGGCGCCAGGGAAGTCGGGTCTTCATGCGAGTGGCGAGGGGGAGCGCGTCATTGCTCTCGAGTCATGGTAGGGGAATCTGGCTACGAGACGTGTTGAAGAAGGTCTCTCGAGGTCTTTCTCGGGTTGAGGCAGGACACCCTGGGGTCCCTCGACTTGGGCAGGTGACCTCAGGGGGCTTCTCATGGTGGCTCTGAGAAGTCAGGGAAACTGGAGGTGGGAGGGGCCTCTCGGCACTCCACTGGGTTTGGTGCAATGGAAGAGGGCCTCATCTCCAGTTGAGGCAGGAACCTCAGGGCTCCTCTGATTTCAGACTCCGATCGCAAGGTCCCTGCAGACTTGGGACAGGAAAGTCAGGCCTCGTCTTGGGTTGAGGCATGGAACTCCGC
>NW_011463569.1:0-524 GCF_000754665.1 Bison bison bison | reverse complement strand
TGCAGGAGACGAAGGCCCTCATCTCGCGATGACGGGGGAGGCTCGGGGTTGTTCTCGAGCAGCGGCCCCAGTGTGCGGTTTCTCGCGAGGTAAACGGCGAGGTCAGTGAGCCTCTCGTGGGGCGCCAAGGAAGTCGGGTCTCCATGCGAATGGCAGGGGGAGCGCGTCATTGCTCTCAAGTCATAGTAGGGGAATCTGGCCTCGAGACGTGTTGTAGAAGGTCTCTCGAGGTCTTTCTCGGGTTGAGACAGGACACCCTGGGGTCCCTTGACTTGTGCAGGTGACCTCAGGGGGCTTCTCATGGTGGCTCTGAGAAGTCAGGGAAACTGGAGGTGGGAGGGGCCTGTCGGCACTCCACTGGGTTTGGTGCACTGGAAGAGGGCCTCATCTCCAGTTGAGGCAGGAACCTCAGGGTTCCTCTGATTTCAGACTCCGATCCCAGGGTCCCTGCAGACTTGGGAAAGGAGAGTCAGGCCTCGTCTTGGGTTGAGGCATGGAACTCCGCTTGCCTCTCGAGGTGTTCC
>NW_011463568.1:0-524 GCF_000754665.1 Bison bison bison | reverse complement strand
CCCCGTCATCGCGGAGATGAGGGCCTTCGTCTCCTGCATGGCCTAGAGGACAACCTCGCGACCTCTCTCCAAACGCCTCAGGAGGCTTGACTCCCTTTAGTCCACCCAGTGAGCTCCAAGAGATACCCGTCGCGACTCGAGAGCAGAGCGGGGTTCTTTGCTTCCACTCGAGATGAATGCCTGTCTCCCCGGGTGCGTCTGGAATGCAACCCCGAGATCCCGGTCGCCCCTGGAGAGGAACATTGGCTTCTGGACACAAGCCCAGATGAGGTTTTTGGCCCTGCAGTCACTCGAGAGCAATCCCCAGCTTGCCTTCGCAACTCGAATGGAAGATTGGACTTCCCTGGGCCAACACAAGAGGCATCCCGAATTCCCCGTCGTAACTCGAGAATCCCGCCGCAACTCGAGAAAAACCACGTGGTTCCCCCGTCATCGCAAGATGAAGCCCTTTCCCGCTACAGCGTCTCAGGAGAAGTCCCACGTGAGGAATTGGAGGTCGAAACGGTACTTGGCACCCTTGATGC
>NW_011463567.1:0-560 GCF_000754665.1 Bison bison bison | reverse complement strand
GACTTCAGACTCCGATCGCAAGGTCCCTGCAGACTTGGGACAGGAGAGTCAGGCCTCGTCTTGGGTTGAGGCATGGAACTCCGCTTGCCTCTCGAGGTGTTCCCGGGGAGACAGGCCACTTGTCGAGCGGTATTTGGAACCTGGGGGTCTTCTCCCGACGATGCACGGGCGAGTCACTGCCCCTTCGTGTTGACTTCATTCACAGGGTGGAGTTCGAAGAGGTGTCCGGGCATCGGGTTCTTATCAAGAGGGGACCGGGAAATCGGGTTCCTTCGGAATCTGGAGGCACCCACGAGGCCACGTCTGGAATGTCGTCGTGAGACGGGCCTCATCCTGAGGTGCGACCGGAAGGTCGGGAACCCCTTCCAGACAAAGCAGGGGATTCGACCCTCCTGTCCAGATCAGGAGGGTGGAAGGGGCTCAGAGGAAGTGGTGCCGGAAAACCTCGGTGTTCCTCTCGAGTGAGACCGGGATGTCGGGGCACTTTGTGGGTCGCATCAAGGGTGCCAAGTACCATTTCGACCTCCAATACCTAACGTGGACTTCTCCTGAGACACTGT
>NW_011463566.1:0-504 GCF_000754665.1 Bison bison bison | reverse complement strand
ACATGGAAATGGACCCAGGCTGGGATCGAGAATCTGTAGAGTGGCATGGGTGAGGCAAGGGGAGCAAAGGCCCCTCCTCAGCTGTGTCTGTCTCCTGACCCCTGCCCTGACCTGCAGTAGTCAGCAGCCTGGCATTCTGGGCTGGTGGGGCAGGGAAACCTGCTCTTTGCCAGCAACTCTCAACCTTCCATCAACTTCTGAAGCACCTTGGAGGGGGCAGTGCTGAAAAAGCTGTTTCCTAAGCCTAGGAGCTTGGAGTCGCAGGTTTCTGGTGAGACCTGACGGACCAGTCCTTTAACAAGCTGTCCCAGGGAGGAGGTAAACCACTAGGAATGCAGATTTAGGGATTTAGACAAGATGGCTAACAAGTCTCATCGAAGTTCTTTTCTTTACAAGACTAGGAGTGGAGTCAAAATACCTTGAAAATAGCTTCTACAAATGTGGTCCTTCGGACCAATCCACAAGCCTCCCAAGGCACCCACTAACATCTCTTGGTGATGTTTG
>NW_011463565.1:0-558 GCF_000754665.1 Bison bison bison | reverse complement strand
AGAGAGGCCACTTGTCGAGCGGTATTTGGAACCTGGGGGTTTTCCGGACGATGCACGGGCGAGTCACTGCCCCTTCGTGTTGACTTCATTCACGAGGGTGGAGTTCGGAGAGGTGTCCGGGCATCGGGTTCTTACCAAGAGGGGACCGGGAAATCGGGGTGCTTCGCAACGTGGCAGCAGCCAGGAGGCCACGTCTGAAATGTCGTCGTGAGACCGGCCTCATCCTGAGGTGCGACCGGAAGGTCGGGAACCCCTTCCAGACAAAGCAGGGGAGTCGACCCTCCTGTGGAGATCAGGAGGGTAGAAGGGTCTCAGAGGAAGTGGTGCCGGAAAACCTCGGTGTTCCTCTCCAGGGAGACCGGGATGCCGGGGAACTTTGTGGGGGCGCATCAAGGGTGCCAAGTACCGTTTCGACCTCCAATTCCTAACGTGGGACTTCTCCTGAGACGCTGTAGCGGGAAAGGGCTTCATCTTGCGATGACGGGGGAACCACGTGGTTTTTCTCGAGTTGCGGCGGGATTCTCGAGTTACGACGGGGAATTCAGGATGCCTCTTGTG
>NW_011463564.1:0-514 GCF_000754665.1 Bison bison bison | reverse complement strand
CCATGCATGCACTGATCACATGGCTGATCATGCACTGATTGCGTGGCTGATCCTGGGCTGATAACCTTGCTATAATACACTGATCACGGGAGTGATTATGCACTCTTCACCTGGTTGATCATTCACTGATCACGTGGCTGATCATACACTGATCACGTGGCTGTTCATGCACTCCTCACGTGCCTGATCATACACTGATCACGTGACTGATAATTCACTAATCACGTTGTGGATTATGCACTGATCACGTAGCTGACTCATGCACTAATCCACGTGTGGATTATGCACTGAAACCTGCCTGATCATGCACTGATCCCATGGCTGATCATGCACTGATCACGTGACTGATCATACACTGGTCACGTGGCTATCATGCACTGATCACTTGGCTGATCATGCACTGATAACCTTGTTATCATACACTTATCACGTGCCTGATCATGCACTCTTCACGTGCCTGATCATTCACTAATCACGTGGCTAATCATGCACTGATCACGAAGCTGATCATACA
>NW_011463563.1:0-536 GCF_000754665.1 Bison bison bison | reverse complement strand
GGTCTGGAACCTAGACCTGGAAGCTTTCTGGATGATTGCAAATGACACCAAAGTCTGAGGACGATGGAAGATCTTCACATTTCTGCAAGAGCCACACACCTCCAGAAGGAACCACAAGACTTGCCTGAAATGGTCAAAGTATAAGTATTGGACTCAACGTTGGAAGGTCTCCACCTTTGCTATGGAAGTCAAACGATCTTTCTTTGAAATGAAAATGGAGCCTACTGAACGTTCACATTCTTCTCGAGCATTTGAAAAGCCCTAACTTGTAGAAATCTGCTGTACGAGTTCCTTGAAAGCAAGACCCTCTATGTATGGATATGTCTTCATGCCTTAGGTTGTGCCTCGAATATAGTGTACCCATCAACCCAGGAAAGGAAAGAATTGACTCGCCAAATATACAAAGAGATCAAAAGTGCCGAGCCAAGTGACCCCTTGAGGCTTCCAAGAGCTTTTCTGTCTTTCACACACTAAGTAAATACTGAGCACCTACGATGAGCTAGGAGGCATGTAATAAGTTTCAGGGAATAGAAGGC
>NW_011463562.1:0-509 GCF_000754665.1 Bison bison bison | reverse complement strand
CAAAAAAGCAGAAATCATTCCAAGCATCTTTCTGACCACAATGCAGTAAGATTAGATCTCAATTACAGGAGAAAAACTATTAAAAAATTCCAACATATGGAGGCTGAACAACACGCTGCTGAATAACCAACAAATCACAGAAGAAATCAAAAAAGAAATCAAAATTTGCATAGAAACTAATGAAAATGAAAACACAACAACCCAAAACCTGTGGGACACTGTAAAAGCAGTCCTAAGGGGAAAGTTCATAGCAATACAGGCATACCTCAAGAAACAAGAAAAAAAGTCAAATAAATAACCTAACCCTACACCTAAAGCAACTAGAAAAGGAAGAAATGAAGAACCCCAGGGTTAGTAGAAGGAAAGAAAACTTAAAAATTAGGGCAGAAATAAATACAAAAGAGACCATAGCAAAAATCAACAAAGCCAAAAGCTGGTTCTTTGAAAGGATAAATAAAATTGACAAACCATTAGCCAGACTCATCAAGAAACAAAGGGAGAAAAATCAA
>NW_011463561.1:0-539 GCF_000754665.1 Bison bison bison | reverse complement strand
CGAGTGGCGAGGGGGGAGCGCGTCATTGCTCTCGAGTCATGGTAGGGGGAATCTGGCCTCGAGACGTGTTGAAGAAGGTCTCTCGAGGTCTTTCTCGGGTTGAGGCAGAAATCCTGGCTTCCCTTGACTTGTGCAGGTGACCTCAGGGGGGCTTCTCATGGTGGCTCTGAGAAGTCAGGGAAACTGGAGGTGGGAGGGGCCTCTCGGGACTCCACTGGGTTTGGTGCATTGGAAGAGGGCCTCATCTCCAGTTGAGGCAGGAACCTCAGGGTTCCTCTGACTTCAGACTCCGATCGCAAGGTCCCTGCAGACTTGGGACAGGAGAGTCAGGCCTCGTCTTGGGTTGAGGCATGAAACTCCGCTTGCCTCTCGAGGTGTTCCCGGGGAGACAGGCCCGTGTCGAGCGGTATTTGGAACCTGGGGTTCTTTTCCCGACGATGCACGGGCGAGTCACTGCCCCTTCGTGTTGACTTCATTCACAGGGTGGAGTTCGAAGAGGTGTCCGGGCATCGGGTTCTTATCAAGAGGGGACCGGGAAA
>NW_011463560.1:0-500 GCF_000754665.1 Bison bison bison | reverse complement strand
TGTCATGAACCTCATTCCATAGTTCATCAGGCATTCTATCTATCAGATCTAGACCCTTAAATCTATTTCTCACTTCCACTGTATGATCATAAGGGATTTGATTTAGATCATACCTGAATGGTCTATTGGTTTCCCTACTTTCTTCAATTTAAGTCTGAATTTGGCAATAAGGAGTTCATGGTCTGAGCCACAGTCAGCTCTTGGTCTTGTTTTTGCTGACTGTATAGAGCTTCTCCATCTTTGGCTGCAAAGAATATAATTAGTCTGATTTCGGTGTTGACCATCTGGTGATGTCCATGTATAGAGTCTTCTCTTGTGTGGTTGGAAGAGGGTGTTTGTTATGACCAGTGCATTTTCTTGGCAAAACTCTATTAGTCTTTGCCCTGCTTCATTCCATATTCCAAGGCAAAATTTGCCTGTTACTCCAGGTGTTTCTTGACTTCCTACTTTTGCATTCCAGTCCCCTATAATGAAAAGGACATCTTTTTTGGTGTTAGTTC
>NW_011463559.1:0-939 GCF_000754665.1 Bison bison bison | reverse complement strand
GGCCCTTGACCACCTGCTGGGATGGGAAAGGGAAGGGTCCACGAATTGCACCCTAGAAACTTAGTAGGGTGCATGGGTTTCAAAACCCGGTGGCCGCCCAGGCAGAAAACAAGGGAGGAGGGCACCCTGCTGCCCTTTCATGGCAGCATCTGTGGCTGTCCTGCTGAGGGGGCCTTTCCATGGGGACCGTGTGCAGTACAAGTTTGGTGTTTTGGAACCGAATAATTAGAACGTGTAAAAATTTTAAATGATGTGGTGGTTTGATTCAAACAAAACAAAACAAAAAACCAAGCTCCAAGTTTTTTTGCAAAATTTAGGTCTTAATATTGAAGGCCTGTATTCCTTCCACTGTGGCATTGTACGAAGAAATGTGTCGGGTTTTTTTTTTTTAACTGTTTTTTTGTTTTCTTTTTTTTTAGAAAAGATTCCGAAAAATGAGGGAAACAGGAAGCCCAGAGGTGCCCTGTAGTTTGGCGAAGGCCTTAGGAGGTCACTTGGAAATGCTGCTGGCTGGTGAGGGGGGGAGGGGGCAGATGTGCACAGAGCTGTGTAGGCTTGTCCTTTGCATGGATGTTCTTTGTAGAAATCCACCTCGGAGCCATCTCCTGATGTGTAAGAATTTCCCAGACAAACCTTGAGCTAAGCAATGCGTTTTTTCCTTAGGAAATGTTGGTCTTCAGCGATGTTCAAAGCCTGTGTATTTCGGCTAGACTCTGGCTTCAGGTCGGTTCCCCCAAAAGGCTCAGAAGCGACCTGAAGCAAACAGTAAGTTTTCCTCTTACCTTGTTCTCCTCATCTATGTTAAGAGTATACTTTAAGAGTATCCTGGCACATACATGTACTGCCTCACCCCTAACCTCAGTCATGTGTTCCAAGAACTTCTGTCCGTTGATTTATTTGTTTTGGGTAACATTGAATTCGTTTTGACTATGCTGGGTC
>NW_011463558.1:0-533 GCF_000754665.1 Bison bison bison | reverse complement strand
TCTCAACTTATAAGGTACATCAGAATCACTTGACAAAATTTTTTAAACATGGAAAAAGAGAAAAACAAATTGATTTTGCTTCAGTAGATTGTGAGTGGTGTCCAAGAACCAGGATTTCAAATATTCGTTGCAGCTGGACTGCAAACCACTCTAAGAAACAAGGCACAGCTTTTGTCAGGTTATGAATTCACATTTCAGCTACTGTGAATAACGCTTCCAGGAACACTGGTGCCCAAATACTTGTCCCTGTGCTTGCTTTCAGTTCTTTGGAGGATATGCCGCGAAGTGGAACTTCTGGATCAAATGGGAGCTCTGTGCTTAGTGTTTTGAGGAACGGCACCCTATTTTCCACAACTGTACCATGTGACATTCCCACAATGCACCGGGGTTGTGCTTTTCCCACAATTCACCAACACTTTTCTCTCTCGCTTCCATTTTTAAAATAGGAGTCCTAGGGACTTAGCTGGTGGTTCAGTGGCTAAGACTTTGCACTCTCAAGGCAGGGGATCCAGGTTGGATCCCTCGTCAGGGAA
>NW_011463557.1:0-555 GCF_000754665.1 Bison bison bison | reverse complement strand
CCTCATCCTGAGGTGCGACCGGAAGGTCGGGAACCCCTTCCAGACAAAGCAGGGGAGTCGACCTCCTGTGGAGACCAGGAGGGTGAAGGGCCTCAGAGGAAGTGGTGCCGGAATACCCTCGGTGTTCCCTCTCCAGGGGAGACCGGGATGCCGGGGAACTTTGTGGGGGCGCATCAAGGGTGCCAAGTACCGTTTTCGACCTCCAATTCCTCACGTGGGACTCTCCTGAGACGCTGTAGCGGGAAAGGGCTTCATCTTGCGATGACGGGGGAACCACGTGGTTTTTCTCGAGTTGAGGTTCGGGATTCTCGAGTTACGACGGGGAATTCGGGATGCCTCTTGTGTTGGCCCAGGGAAGTCCAATCTTCCATTCGAGTTGCGAAGGAAAGCTGGGGATTGCTCTCGAGTGACTGCAGGGCCAATAGACCTCATCTAGGCTTGTGTCCAGAAGCCAATGTTCCTCTCCAGGGGCGACCGGGATCTCGGGGTTGCATTCCAGACGCACCCGGGGAGACAGGCATTCATCTCGAGTACAAGCAAAGAACCCCGCTCTGC
>NW_011463556.1:0-501 GCF_000754665.1 Bison bison bison | reverse complement strand
CTCACATATTTCTCATAATTGCTTCCAACCTTTAAAAATTTACTTATATTACTATGCTGAGTAGAACTTTTCACGCATAAATGAAGGACACTTAGTTACCAAGTTCAAGACCAAAGCATATGAATGTCTATAAATCAGCCTGCCAGGCAGCTTTATCTACTTCTCAGCAAATAAACATTGTAAGAAGAGGAAACGTTTGAGGTCAAACAAAGGTATAAGTATGAAAAAGAGTAATTCTTTACATTAACACAAAACATGATATTTAACATTTCACATTGGATGTTACCAACAAATAAACATGAATATTTTAAAGAAAATATTAGTTCTCCAGGTAAATATTTTCTAGGAATAGAAAATTTTACTTTACAGGTGAAATAGTTCTATAAGCAAATTATTTTCTAATTTCATATATTTAATTCTATTACCTGCTGCAATTGCTTGGTCCACAATTATTTTTCAAAGTCTTCTCTTTCCAAAGATTTCCTGAAATTATTTCAATAT
>NW_011463555.1:0-633 GCF_000754665.1 Bison bison bison | reverse complement strand
GTCGTTTCAGTCGTGTCCGAGTCTGTGTGACCCCATGGACGGCAGCCCACCAGGCCCCGCAGTCCCTGGGGTTCTCTAGGCAAGAACACTGGAGTGGGTTGCCATGTCCTCCTCCAATGCATGAAAGTGAAATGTGAAAGTGAAGTCGCTCAGTAGTGCCCGACTCTGAGCGACCCCATGGACTGCAGCCTACCAGGCTCTTCGTCCATGAGATTTTCCAGGCAAGAGTACTGGAGTGGGGTGCCATTGCCTTCTCCCATATCTATTCACAAGCCTGCCTAAATCATTGACTTCTAGCCACCTTTGGGATGCCAATGACCACCTACCCTTACCAGGCCACAGAGGAGAGAAAACACTTACCACAGGAGGTCCGGGTAAGGAACAAGGAACTAGCAAGCTCCCACCAACCAGGATTCTGCAGAGGTCAACAAGAGGTCAGCAAGAGATGGGAGACTGCAGTCCAGAGGTCCTAGCAACTTCCAGCGAGCAGCAAAGACCCAGCATAGTCAAAACGAATTCAATGTTACCCAAAACAAATAAATCAACGGACAGAAGTTCTTGGAACACATGACTGAGGTTAGGGGTGAGGCAGTACATGTATGTGCCAGGATACTCTTAAAGTATACTCTTAAC
>NW_011463554.1:0-510 GCF_000754665.1 Bison bison bison | reverse complement strand
TTTAACCACACACCGACATGTATCAGTGAGACCTATTCGGACCCGGTAGGTTAATCTGTTCCCACACTGTCTTTCCTTTCCTCACACCCAGGACCAGCGGAAACGCTGGGAGTCCAAGAGAGATCATCTTATTCTTCTTTTTTTTTTTGATTAGTTTATTTTTTAATTGAAAGGTAATTGCTTTACAGAATTTTCTTTTCTGTCAAACCTCAACATGAATCAGCCATAGGTACCCATATATCTCCTCCCTTTTGAACTTCCCACTGCTCTAGGGTGATACAAGATCATCTCTTAGTGAAGACCTGGGGGTGCCTTATGGAAACCACTGTGAGCGAATGACACTCGAACTGCGTGTAAGTACTTCAGTGGGTAGTCCCCAGTCTGTATGTTACCGAGAAATACGATCCAGGCACATGGCGTTCGCGTGGAGGGGTTAGGTACCTTTTCTGTGTTTCTGTTGTTGTCATGGCTTCCAGTAACCTGCATCATCACTACAAATGATCTTGGATG
>NW_011463553.1:0-536 GCF_000754665.1 Bison bison bison | reverse complement strand
ATAGCTTTATACTTTGACTATTGTCAGTCTTTTTCAGTTTTTATCCATTCTAATGTGTGTAAATTGGTATCTCATGGTGTATTTAATTTGTGTTTCTCTGATAACTTAAGATACTCAACGTTTCATATACTATTGACCTATGTTTGTTGTCTTTTGTGATAGGTCCCAGTCTTGTGTTCATTTCCTAAAAATTAGGTCATTTGTTTTTCTTATTGTGCTATAAGAATTCCTCATATATTATGTGTTCTTTGTCAGATATATATATTGCAATTGTCTTCTCCTAGTCTATAGTTTGCATATTCATTTTTTCAATAGTATACCTTGTAATTTTATTTTCTTTGAGGTTCAATTTGTCAAATTTTGATTTTATGGTTTTTACTTTAATATATAGTCTGAGAATGCAAATATGTTATGTCCTAGAGGGAATACATACCTATTCGTAATTATGCCTTCATGTATGGACAAGAGGGCTCATTATAGAGACTTATAATTTTCATTAAAATATTCTTTTAATATTTGCTTGCACTATAAAAAGC
>NW_011463552.1:0-581 GCF_000754665.1 Bison bison bison | reverse complement strand
TGGGCCAACACAAGAGGCATCCTGAATTCCCCGTCGTAATTCGAGAATCCTGTCGCAACTCGAGAAAATCCACGTGGTTCCCCCGTCATCGCAAGATGAAGCCCTTTCCCGCTACAGTGTCTCAGGAGAAGTCCCACGTTAGGTATTGGAGGTCGAAACGGTACTTGGCACCCTTGATGCGACCCACAAAGTTCCCCGACATCCCGGTCTCCCTCGAGAGGAACACCGAGGTTTTCCGGCACCACTTCCTCTGAGCCCCTTCTACCCTCCTATCTGGACAGGAGGGTCGTCTCCCCTGCTTTGTCTGGAAGGGGTTCCCGACCTTCCGGTCGCACCTCAGGAGGAGCCCGGTCTCACGACGACATTCCAGACGTGGCCTCATGGGTGGTTCCACATTCCGAAGGACCCCGATTTCCCGGTCCCCTCTTGATAAGAATCCGATGCCCGGACACCTCTTCGAACTCCACCCTGTGAATGAAGTCAACACGAAGGGGCAGTGACTCGCCAGTGCATCGTCGGAAAAAGACCCCCAGGTTCCAAATACCGCTGGACAAGTGGCCTGTCACCCCGGGAACACCTCG
>NW_011463551.1:0-522 GCF_000754665.1 Bison bison bison | reverse complement strand
GATTCAGAGATATACAGAATGAGGGCTCAAATTTAGAAAAGAAATTCCGAGAGGGATAAATAGTAAAGCCTGATTTAGTTTTTAAAATTTGAATTGTAATACTTATACATTCTGGTAAGATAATCCCCCTCCTGGAGACCACATTGCAGGTGTACAGGATGTCTTTGTACACAGAGATTTATTTAGAGTTTGTTTTTTTTTCTTTACTTAAACTGTAATAGAAAAATTGGAAACAACGTAAATGTCCAGTAGTGTAACTGGGCAGGAAGTAATCCATAAGTGATTCTGATGGGTGTGTCTTCATAGTGGAATATTATGCCATTGATATCATGGTTAGGAATTAATTTTAAAATAACATGGGCAGATGTTTCTGACGAAAAGTTAAGGAGTATCTACAGTATGTATTTACAAATTCTTTTTTAAGTTTTTAGAAAATTAGTTGTTATTTATTCGTGGGTGTGCGTGGGTTCTTTTGTTGCTCGCCCGGTGGGTCTTTTCTCTCATTGCGACGAGCGGGGGCTC
>NW_011463550.1:0-505 GCF_000754665.1 Bison bison bison | reverse complement strand
TACCTCTGATTTCAGACTCCGATCGCAGGATCCCTGCAGACTGGGGACAGGAGAGTCAGGCCTCGTCTTGGGTTGAGGCATGGAACTCCGCTTGCCTCTCGAGATGTCCCCGGGGAGAGAGGCCGCTTGTCGAGCTGTAGTTGGAACCTGGGGTTTTTTTCCGAACGATGCACGGAAAAACTGCCCCTTCGTGTGGACTTCATTCACAGGGTGGAGTTCGGAGAGGTGTCCGGGCATCGGGTTCTTATCAAGAGGGCACCGGGAAATCGGGGTCCTACGGAATGTGGAACCACCCACGGGGCCACGTCTGGAATGTCTTCGTGAGACCGGCCTCATCCTGAGGTGCGACCGGAAGGTCGGGAACCCCTTCCAGACAAAGCAGGGGAGTCGACCCTCCTGTCCAGATCAGGAGGGGAGAAAGGGCTCAGTGGAGGGGGTGCCGGAAAACCTCAGTGTTCCTCTCGAGGGAGACCGGGATTTCGCGGAACTTTGTGGGTCGCATCAA
>NW_011463549.1:0-538 GCF_000754665.1 Bison bison bison | reverse complement strand
CAAAAGCCAATGTTCCTCTCCAGGGGCGACAGTGATCTCGGGGTTGCATTCCAGACGCACCCGGGGAGACAGGCATCCATCTCGAGTGGAAGCAAAGAACCCCGCTCTGCTCTCGAGTCGCGACGGGTATCTCTTGGAGCTCACTGGGTGGCTAAAGGGAGTCAAGCCTCCTGAGGCGTTTGGAGAGAGGTCGAGAGATTGGTCTCTAGGCCATATAGGAGACGAAGGCCCTCAATACACGATGACGGGGGAGGCTCGGGGTTGTTCTCGAGCGGCAGCCCCAGTGTGCGGTTTCTCGCGAGGTACGACGGCGAGGTCAGTGAGTCTCTCGTGGAGCGCCAAGGAAGTCGGGTCTCCATGCGGGTGGCGAGGGGGAGCGCGTCATTGCTCCTGAGCCATGGTAGGGTGCCGGGGACCAGCCCCGGCTGATCCAGGGTATTCGAAGGAGAGACGGCGTAGGCGAAGATCAGGAAACAACTGCTTAATTAAATGTTAATTAAGGATATAAAGAGTAATAGAATGAGGATAGCTCAGTGAG
>NW_011463548.1:0-501 GCF_000754665.1 Bison bison bison | reverse complement strand
CTCAAACTCATGTCCATCGAATCAGTGATGCCATCCAACCATCTTAGCCTCTGTCGTCCCCTTCTCCTCCGCCTTCAATCAAGACTCTCATAGGCAGATATTTCAGAGTGTAATTAGTGTTCATAGTTTATCTAAAAGCTCATATCACATTTAATTTTCGTTTTGTTCCTGTTCTTTCGAGGTACTTTCTTGTTGACAAGCTTGTGACAGATATAACGATATAGCAATTTTTACCTTAGAACAAACCGAGGCACTATGAACATTTTGTGCTTCATGTTGATGACTCTTAGACATGTCTACAGTAGAGGAGCAAAAACAAAACTACTAGATATTTAATATTGACTAGTTCTCAGTTCACGGGACTCTGACATTCCCTGAGGTCAAAGTTTTCTTGTATTGGAAGCAGTTGGGTTTGCAAGGGCTGCCTTGTCTTGAGACCATTGAAATAAGAACTCAGAACTTGAGCACTATTATCAAAAATCACAAGGCTCACACTGACAC
>NW_011463547.1:0-515 GCF_000754665.1 Bison bison bison | reverse complement strand
GGGTTGGAGAAGACTCTTGAGAGTCCCTTGGACTGCAAGGAGATCAAACCAGTCCATTCTAAATCCTGGGTATTCTTTGGAAGGACTGATGCTAAAGCTGAAACTCCAGTACTTTGGCCAGCTCATGCAAAGAGCTGACTCATTGGAAAAGACTCTGATGCTGGGAGGGATTGGGGGCAGGAGGAGAAGGGGACGGCAGAGGATGAGATGGCTGGATGGCATCACTGATTTGATGGACGTGAGTCTGAGTGAACTCTGGGAGTTGGTGATGGACAGGGAGGCCTGGCGTGCTGCGATTCATGGGGTCGCAAAGAGTCGGACACGACTGAGCGACTGAAATGAACTGAACTGAACTGAAGTAATTTTAGGTTGCCCATTGCTTTCTTTTTATTAACTCATTTGTTACTATAGACAGAACTTAAGGGTAGGGTAGGCAAATAGTAAGTAAACTTTATTAGATTTTACACATGAGGAAATAAATTATTCTATATTACAAAGTATTCCAAGGTATATAT
>NW_011463546.1:0-503 GCF_000754665.1 Bison bison bison | reverse complement strand
CCGGCATGGAAATGGCACCCAGGCTGGGATCGAGATCTGTAGAGTGGCATGGGTGAGGCGAAGGGGAGCAAAGGCCCCCTCCTCAGCTGTGTCTGTCTCCTGACCCCTGCCCTGACCTGCAGTAGTCAGCAGCCTGGCATTCTGGGCTGGGTGGGGCAGGGAAACCTGCTCTTTGCCAGCAACTCTCAACCTTCCATCAACTTCTGAAGCACCTTGGGAGGGGGCAGTGCTGAAAAAGCTGTTTCCTAAGCCTAGGAGCTCGGAGTCGCAGGTTTCTGGTGAGACCTGAGGACCAGTCCTTTAACAAGCTGTCCAGGGAGGAGGTAAACACTAGGAATGCAGATTTAGGGATTTAGACAAGATGGCTAACAAGCTCATCGAAGTTCTTTTCTTTACAGACTGGAGTGGAGTCAAAATACCTTGAAAATAGCTTCTACAAATGTGGTCCTTGGACCAATCCACAAGCCTCCCAAGGCACCCACTAACATCTCTGGTGATGTTTG
>NW_011463545.1:0-507 GCF_000754665.1 Bison bison bison | reverse complement strand
GTGTGGATCACAATAAACTATGGAAAATTCTGAAAGAGATGCGAATACCAGACCACCTGACCTGACTCCTAAGAAACTTGTATGCAGGTCCGGAAGCAACAGCTAGAGCTGGAGATGGAACAACATTTTGGTTCCAAATAGGAAAAGGAGTATGGCAAGGCTGTATATTGTCACCCTACTTATTTAACTTAAATGTAGATTACATCATGAGACATGCTAGGCTGAAAGAAACACAAGCTGGAAGCAAGATTGCTGGAAGGAATATCAATAACATCAGATATCAAGACGACACCACACATAGGGCAGAAAGTGATGAACAACTAAAGAGCTTCTTGATTAAAGTGATGAGGAGAGTGAACAATTTGGCTTAAACCCCAGCATTTACAAAAACTAAGATCATGGCATCTGGCCCCATCACTTCATGGCAAATAGAATGGGAAATGGTGGAAAGAGTGCCTGACATTATTTTAATTTTTATTTATTTATTTATTTTTGGTGGTGCGTCTC
>NW_011463544.1:0-522 GCF_000754665.1 Bison bison bison | reverse complement strand
GTTTTTAAAAACGTGCCTCTGGCACTAAGATCAAAGAGAGAGAAGTTTTAAATATCTTATAAATTAATTTTAATAATCAGGCACATACACCCCAATCCTATTTGCCATCAATCAATCAATCATAGCTTTCAGTTCAGTCGCTCAGTCGTGTCTGACTCTTTGCAACCCCATGAATCGCAGCACGCCAGGCCTCGTTCCATCAAATATAAGGTAAACTTTTGACACTTCAGGGTCAGCATTAACTACAAAGGATCTTCTAGAAATCCAGATATGAAGGGGAAAGGCACAGAAGACAAAGTGGCTCTTGGAGAACCAAATATTAACTGATCAGGCCATTCTATAGGTTAGTCTGGAAGAAACAAGCAAGGTGTGTCACGGGGGTCTCTCACCTCAGCTACACGTGTATCGCAGCGCCTGAGGCCGGCACCTGGGGTGGCCTATTTTGAGTATGAGGACCCATTTTAAAAGCAGGATAACTTCTTGAACTCCCAAATGCCAGCAGCCATGCCTCTTGGGGTAACT
>NW_011463543.1:0-540 GCF_000754665.1 Bison bison bison | reverse complement strand
GAGTCACTGCCCCTTCGTGTTGACTTCATTCACAGGATGGAGTTCGAAGAGGTGTCCGGGCATCGGGTTCTTATCAAGAGGGACCGGGAAATCGGGGTCCTTCGGAATCTGGAAGCACCCACGAGGCCACGTCTGGAATGTCGTCGTGAGACTGGCCTCATCCTGAGGTGCGACCGGAAGGTCGGGAACCCCTTCCAGACAAAGCAGGGGAGTCGACCCTCCTGTCCAGATCAGGAGGGTACAAGGGGCTCAGAGGAAGTGGTGCCAGAAAAACTCGGTGTTCCTCTCGAGGGAGACCGGGATGTCGGGGAACTTTGTGGGTCGCATCAAGGGTGCCAAGTACCATTTCGACCTCCAATACCTAACGTGGACTTCTCCTGAGACACTGTAGCGGGAAAGGGCTTCATCTTGCGATGACGGGGGAACCACGTGGATTTTCTCGAGTTGCGGCGGGATTCTCGAGTTACGACGGGGAATGCAGGATGCCTCTTGTGTTGGCCCAGGGAAGTCCAATCTTCCATTCGAGTTGCGAAGGAAAGC
>NW_011463542.1:0-551 GCF_000754665.1 Bison bison bison | reverse complement strand
GCAGGGCTTGGGGAGGCTCGCCCAGCCCAGAGCAGCCTCTCGGCCGGGGCTCTGTGCTATCGCGCCTGGGCGCAGAGCTGGAGCTCCGCCGGCGTGGAAGCTCACTCGGCCTTACCCAGTAACAGGCTTGCAAGCACCCGCCGGCAGCCAGCCTCTTCTCTCCCGCGTTCCGGGCATTGGGACTCCAAACCTGGGACCAAAGTACTGCCCGGAGCTCACTGATCCTGGGCTGGTTCCCCTGCGCTGCGGCTGTGCTAGGGAGCCCAAACGCACAGGGGAAGCCCGCACAGCACATCCACCTGCCTCTAGGCGGGAGGACGGCTCCAGGGAAGGCCCGGTCTGGCAGGCGCTTTCTGGGCACAAACGGAGCAACACTCTGGCTGTGGACCTGCCTCCCCACGCCAGGGGCACCGGGACCCTGATTCCCTCCGTGCGGCGCTTAGTCTGGGCGGGGAAGCACCAGCTTGGGAATGCAGCCTGGGGCGCTTCCTTTCCCTCGGAAAGAGCTCTCCCTGCGGGAGGTCTTTGGCAGTGTGCACACCCCCAGCCCC
>NW_011463541.1:0-501 GCF_000754665.1 Bison bison bison | reverse complement strand
AGCTGAGAAAACTCAGACTTTGGTACCTTTAGAAAACCAGCCAAGATTAGAGCAAGTGAGAGTGACCATGATTCAAATGCAGAGGCGTCCTGTCCCTAGGTCTCAGACCCACAGGAGGTCCGCTTCCCATTCTACTCAGATCGCCTCAGCAATTGCTTTCATGTTTCTGACTTTATAGATTTCCTGAGCTTCCCTGGAGGCTCAGCTGTAATAAATCTGCATGCAGTGCAGGAGATATGGGTTCCATCCCTGAGTCAGGAAGATCCCCTGGAGAAGGAAATGGCAACCCACTCCAGTATTCTTGCCTGGGAAATCCACGGACAGAGGAGCCTAGCAGGCTACAGTCCATGGGTTCACAAAGAGTCAGACACAACTTAGTGACGAAACCACCACCACATTATTATCAAAGTAATCTATCACAAATTTAATTTAATTTATCACAACTGAAATTGATCACATTTTTAATGTTCGTTGGACTTCCATGTTTCACCTTCCATGCAA
>NW_011463540.1:0-504 GCF_000754665.1 Bison bison bison | reverse complement strand
GACACAACTGAATAACAACAATAAAATGGATAACTAATGGAAACCTACTGTATAGCACAGGCAATCCACTCAGTGCTCCATGGTGACATAAATGGGAATCCCCAAAAGAAAGGATATATGTATACATGTAGCTGATTCACTTTGCTTTACAGTAGAAACTAACACGACATTGTAGAGCAACTATATGGGCAGTGCTCAGTTGTGTCTGACTCTTTGTGACCCCATGGACTGTAAACTGCCAGGCTCGTCTGTCCATGGGACTGTCCAGGCAAGAATACTGGAGTGGGTTGCCATTTCCTCCTCCAGGAGCTATACTCCAGTGAAGCAACTATACTCCAATAAAAATTTTAAAGAAAAAAGGAAAATACACAGAAAAAAAGAGAGAGAGACAGAGAGCAGCTAGGCTGAGGACAAAACAGATACACTGAAGCACCTCCTATCTTTGGACTTTAGTGCATGATTGTAACGGAGAAGGCAATGGCACCCCGCTACAGTACTCTTGCC
>NW_011463539.1:0-504 GCF_000754665.1 Bison bison bison | reverse complement strand
GAACACAACTGAGCGACTGAACACTTGAGATATTGCACAAGTAGACCCTGATCCATATCTAAAACTGACTTAGATGACAAGGTCCTGAACTACAAGTTAATGTTATAATGCATAAATTATTTGAAAGCATTGGCAGGAAAAAGCATTTTGGACATACAAGTATGTAAACAATTTTGTGGCCATGTGTGTACCACGTGGTTTTAAAGGATGTCCACAAGTCCTTTCTTTCAAGGGTGGATATTTATACTCCCCTTCACATGTGGGCTGGACTTAGTGGCTCACTTCTAATGTTAGAATATTGTAGAAATGAAAATGAAGTGTCTGAGATTAGGTCATAAAAGACACTGCAGCCTCCTTGCTCATCCTCTTGGATCACTCTAGAAGCCAGTTTAGTAGTATCTTGACAACACTCATGTAACCCAGTAGAGAGGCCCATGTGAAAGAACTGAGGCTTTCTCCCAATAGCCAGCATGGAAACTGGTTTCAACAGCTATGTGAGGAAGC
>NW_011463538.1:0-535 GCF_000754665.1 Bison bison bison | reverse complement strand
GAACACCAACACAAGCTCCCTAACCAGGAAACCTGACAAGCCACCTGTACAAACCCACACACAGTGAGGAAACGCCACAATAAAGAGAACTCCACAAACTGCCAGAATACAGAAAGGACACCCCAAACTCAGCAATTTAAACAAGATGAAGAGACAGAGGAATACTCAGCAGATAAAGGAACAGGATAAATGCCCACCAAACCAAACAAAAGAGGAAGAGATAGGGAATCTACCTGATAAAGAATTCCGAATAATGATAGTGAAATTGATCCAAAATCTTGAAACTAAAATGGAATCACAGATAAATAGCCTGGAGACAAGGATTGAGAAGATGCAAGAAAGGTTTAACAAGGACCTAGAAGAAATAAAAAAGAGTCAATATATAATGAATAATGCAATAAGTGAAATTAAAAACACTCTGGGGGCAACAAATAGTAGAATAACAGAGGCAGAAGATAGGATTAGTGAATTAGAAGATAGAATGGTAGAAATAAATGAATCAGAGAGGATAAAAGAAAAACGAATTAAAAGAAAT
>NW_011463537.1:0-503 GCF_000754665.1 Bison bison bison | reverse complement strand
CCGGCATGGAAATGGCACCCAGGCTGGGATCGAGATCTGTAGAGTGGCATGGGTGAGGCGAAGGGGAGCAAAGGCCCCCTCCTCAGCTGTGTCTGTCTCCTGACCCCTGCCCTGACCTGCAGTAGTCAGCAGCCTGGCATTCTGGGCTGGGTGGGGCAGGGAAACCTGCTCTTTGCCAGCAACTCTCAACCTTCCATCAACTTCTGAAGCACCTTGGGAGGGGGCAGTGCTGAAAAAGCTGTTTCCTAAGCCTAGGAGCTTGGAGTCGCAGGTTTCTGGTGAGACCTGAGGACCAGTCCTTTAACAAGCTGTCCAGGGAGGAGGTAAACACTAGGAATGCAGATTTAGGGATTTAGACAAGATGGCTAACAAGCTCATCGAAGTTCTTTTCTTTACAGACTGGAGTGGAGTCAAAATACCTTGAAAATGGCTTCTACAAATGTGGTCCTTGGACCAATCCACAAGCCTCCCAAGGCACCCACTAACATCTCTGGTGATGTTTG
>NW_011463536.1:0-543 GCF_000754665.1 Bison bison bison | reverse complement strand
AATGCAGGGGACACAGGTTTCCCTGCTTGGGGAAATAAGATCCTACATGCTATGGGGTGCCCAAGCCAACATGCCTGAACTGCTGAGCCCACATGCCACAACAAAAGATTCCACGTGATGCGTGGAAGACTCCCATGTGCCACCACCAAGACCCAACACATCCACAATAAATAAGACAAGCAAAAGCTGGACAAGTCGGGGAAAACGCAAGAAAAAAATTGGGGGAAGGAGACACAAATTGCCAAAACAGATACAAGAATTTAGAAAATCTGAGTATTACAACATCTCTTTGAATATGTAACTAGAAATTTTCTCTCAAGGAAAATTCCAGGCTAATCTGGAGTGTCTAATGAATGCTCCTAGCATGTAAAGAAGAAATAATACTAATTCTACACAATTGTTTTCAGAAAACAGAAGGAGAAAAAACATTTTGCAATTCATTTTATAAGGTTAGGATAATCTTGATCCCTAAACCAGATAAGGACATTACAAAAATAAATTTACAAAGCAATACCTCTCATGAATAGACATAAATTTCCCTAA
>NW_011463535.1:0-501 GCF_000754665.1 Bison bison bison | reverse complement strand
TCGGGGTGCTTCGCAATGTGGAAGCACCCACGAGGCCACGTCTGGAATGTCGTCGTGAGACCGGCCTCATCCTGAGGTGCGACCGGAAGGTCGGGAACCCCTTCCAGACAAAGCAGGGGAGTCGACCCTCCTGTGGAGATCAGGAGGGTAGAAGGGGCTCAGAGGAAGTGGTGCCGGAAAACCTCGGTGTTCCTCGCCAGGGAGATGGGGATGCCGGGGAAATTTGTGGGGGCGCATCAAGGGTGCCAAGTACCGTTTCGACCTCCAATTCCTAACGTGGGACTTCTCGTGAGACGCTGTAGCGGGAAAGGGCTTCATCTTGCGATGACGGGGGAACCACGTGGTTTTTCTCGAGTTGCGGCGGGATTCTCGAGTTACGACGGGGAATTCGGGATGCCTCTTGTGTTGGCCCAGGGAAGTCCAATCTTCCATTCGAGTTGCGAAGGAAAGCTGGGGATTGCTCTCGAGTGACTGCAGGGCCAATAGACCTCATCTGGGCTT
>NW_011463534.1:0-501 GCF_000754665.1 Bison bison bison | reverse complement strand
AACCCCGAGATTCCCCCGTCATCGAGAGATGAGGGCCTTCGTCTCCTGCATGGCCTAGAGACCAATCTCGCGACCTCTCTCCAAACGCCTCAGGAGGCTTGACTCCCTTGGGTCCACCTAGTGAGCTCCAAGAGTTACCCGTGGCGATTCGAGAGCAGAGCGTGGTTCTTTGCTTCCGCTCGAGATGAATGCCTGTCTCCCCGAGTGCGTCTGGAATGCAACCCCGAGATCCCTGTCGCCCTGGAGAGGAACATTGGCTTCTGGACACAAGCCTAGATGAGGTCTATTGGCCCTGCAGTCACTCGAGAGCAATCCCCAGCTTTGCTTCGCAACTCGAGTGGAAGGTTGGACTTGCCTGGGCCAACACAAGAGGCAGCCTGAATTCCCCGTCGTAACTCGAGAATCCCGCCGTAACTCGAGAAAAACCACGTGGCTCCCGCGTCATCGCAAGATGAAGCCCTTTCCCGCTACAGCGTCTCAGGAGAAGTCCCACGTTAGGAA
>NW_011463533.1:0-504 GCF_000754665.1 Bison bison bison | reverse complement strand
GGTTCCTCTGCCTTTTCTAAAACCAACTTGAACATCTGGAAGTTCACGGTTCACGTATTGCTGAAGCCTGACTTGGAGAATTTTTGAACATTACTTTACTAGCGTGTGAGATGAGTGCAATTGTGCGGTAGTTTGAGCATTTTTTGGCATTGCCTTTCTTTGGGATTGGAATGAAAACTGACCTTTTCCAGTCCTGTGGCCACTGCTGAGTTTTCCAAATTTGCTGGCATATTGAGTACAGCACTTTCACAGCATCATCTTTCAGGATTTGAAATAGCTCAACTGGAATTCCATCACCTCCACTAGCTTTGTTCGTAGTGATGCTTTCTAAGGCCCACTTGACTTTACAGTCCAGGATGTCTGGCTCTAGGTGAGTGATCACACCATCGTGATTATCTGGGTCGTGAAGATCTTTTTGTACAGTTCTTCTGTGTATTCTTGCCATATCTTCTTAATATCTTCTGCTTCTGTTAGGTCCATACCATTTCTGTCCTTTATCGAGCC
>NW_011463532.1:0-541 GCF_000754665.1 Bison bison bison | reverse complement strand
CAGGAGGCTTGACTCCCTTGAGTTCACCCAGTGAGCTCCAAGAGATACCCGTCGCGATTCGAGAGCAGAGCGGGGTTCTTTGCTTCCACTCGAGATGAATGCCTGTCTCCCCGGGTGCGTCTGGAATGCAGCCCCGAGATCCCTGTCGCCCCTGGAGAGGAACATTGGCTTCTGGACACAAGCCTAGATGAGGTCTATTGGGCCTGCAGTCACTCGAGAGCAATCCCCAGCTTTCCTTCGCAACTCGAATGGAAGATTGGACTTGCCTGGGCCAACACAAGAGGCATCCTGAATTCCCCGTCGTAACTTGAGAATCCCGCGTTAACTCGAGACAAACCACGTGGCTCCCCCGTCATCGCAAGATGAAGCCCTTTCCCGCTACAGTGTCTCGGGAGAAGTCCCACGTTAGGAATTGGAGGTCGAAAGGGCACTTGGTACCCTTGATGCGACCCACAAAGTTCCCCGAAATCCTGGTCTCCCTCGAGAGGAACACTGAGGTTTTCCGGGACCCCCTCCTCTGAGCCCTTTCTTCCCTCCTGAT
>NW_011463531.1:0-541 GCF_000754665.1 Bison bison bison | reverse complement strand
AATGCAGTGGGCAGGGCCAGGATTGTCCTCTGGGTCTCATGTGGAATGGAGAGAACGGGCTACCCCCACCCCCACAGAGCCCAACACCCCACCCGCTGTTCACAGCCTTGTGACTAGAAACGGTCCCCAAAACAAGAATCAGACAAACCAGAGAAGCCCAATGATAGTCCTTGAGATGAAGGAACTAAGCAGCTGGTTGAGAAGGCACCAGGGGAAAGGTTGCTCTTCTTGTCTGCCACTCTATTCCTTTCTTCCTGGACGCCTTAGGGGTTCGTCATGGAGATTTGAAAGAAAGTGCACAAAAGTCATATGTGTTGAATCAAGATTTTGCATTTAACCATCTCTCAAAAAGGAAGAGAGCTTCACCTGCACATGTTTCTTTCAAAAACGTCAATTGCTTTTCAATTCTGGGGTTTCTCTCTTGCCTTGTTCAAGTAGCCTTAAGAGTAAAAATCGACGAAAACTACATAAAGATTCAAAGATACCAACAAAGGACACCTTCTGTTTCTGAAATCATCTTTCCATTTAGTAGAACACGAGC
>NW_011463530.1:0-520 GCF_000754665.1 Bison bison bison | reverse complement strand
GGTAGAGGGAGCAGAAAGGGGCTTTAATATGGGAGTCTTTCATATCAGTTTAAAGGCTTTAAGAATTTGGGTGCAAAGTATTAAGAAATTATAATCAAGAAAGGCAAATAATAAAGATAATCAGGAAATTCATGATTATCAAAAAAAAGTAAGAGCTAATAGATTTTTAAAAACATAATTAAAAAATAATTTTAATTGGAGGATAATTACTTTATAATATTGTGGTGGTTTCTGCCATACATCAACATGAATCGTCCACAGGTATACGCATGCCCCCTCCCTCTTAAAGGATGAGTGTTTTACTCATTAGGGTAATTTTATCTGAATGCAGTATGAGCTTTATTCTAGAACTAATGTATTCTGAGATACTTACAAATTATTTTCTCACTCAGTTCTAAATGAAAGTGTAATAAATACCCATTCAAGCAGCTGTTGACAGATTGCAAACATAACATGCCATGAAACAGAACGAAGTGAAAGTACTGCTTTAGGTGATTTCAGGGGTGGGATAGTTTGCCTG
>NW_011463529.1:0-600 GCF_000754665.1 Bison bison bison | reverse complement strand
GGCATCCCGGTCTCCCTGGAGAGGAACACCGAGGTTTTCCGGCACCACTTCCTCTGAGGCCCTTCTACCTTCCTGATCTCCACAGGAGGGTCGACTCCCCTGCTTTGTCTGGAAGGGGTTCCCGACCTTCCGGTCGCACCTCAGGATGAGGCCGGTCTCACGACGACATTCCAGACGTGGCCTCGTGGGTGCTTCCACATTGCGAAGCACCCGATTTCCCGGTCCCCTCTTGGTAAGAACCCGATGCCCGGACACCTCTCCGAACTCCACCCTGTGAATGAAGTCAACACGAAGGGGCAGTGACTCGCCCGTGCATCATCCGGAAAAGAACCCCAGGTTCCAAATACCGCTCGACAAGTGGCCTCTCTCCCCGGGGACACCTCGAGAGGCAAGCGGAGTTCCATGCCTCAACCCAAGACGAGGCCTGACTCTCCTGTCCCCAGTCTGCAGGGACCCTGCGATCGGAGTCTGAAATCACAGGAACCCTGAGGTTCCTGCCTCAACTGGAGATGAGGCCCTCTTCCAATGCACCAAACACCGTGGAGTCCCGAGAGGCCCACACCCCACCTCCAGTTTCCCTGACTGCTCAGAGCCACCATG
>NW_011463528.1:0-525 GCF_000754665.1 Bison bison bison | reverse complement strand
GCCTCCATACCTACACTGAAACCAAGCACCACCCAAGGGCCAACAAGTTCCAGAGCAAGACATACCATGCAAATTCTCCAGCAACACAGGAACACAGCCCTGAGCTTCAATATACAGGCTGCCCAAAGTTACTCCAAATCCATTGACATCTCATAACTTGTTACTAGACACTTCATTGCACTCCAGAGAGAAAAAATCCAGCTCCACCCACCAGAACACCGACACAAGCTTCCCTAACCAAGAAACCTTGACAAGCCACTGATACAACCCCACTCACAGCAAGGAAACTCCATAATAAAGAGAACTCCACAAACTGCCAAAATACAGAAAGGCCACCCCAAACTCAGCAATTTAAACAAGATGAGGAGACAGAGGAATACCCAGCAGGTAAAGGAAAAGGATAAATGCCCACCAAACCAAACAAAAGAGGAAGAGATAGGGAATCTACCTGATAAAGAATTCTGAATAATGATAGTGAAAATGATCCAAAATCTTGGAATCAAAATGGAATCACAGATAAATAGC
>NW_011463527.1:0-561 GCF_000754665.1 Bison bison bison | reverse complement strand
ATCTCCTAAAGTGGGACTTCTCCTGAGACGCTGTAGCGGCACAGGGCTACATCTTGCGATGACGGGGGAACCACGTGGTTTTACTCGAGGTGTAGCAGGATTCCGAAATTACGACGGGGAATTCAGGATGCATCTTGTGTTGGCCCAGGGAAGTCCAATCTTCCATTCGAGTTGTGAAGGAAAGCTGGGGATTGCTCTCGAGTGACTGCAGGGCCAATAGACCTCATCTAGGCTTGTGTCCTGAAGCAAGTGTTCCTTTCCAGGGGCGACAGGGATCTCAGGGTTGCATTCCAGACACACCCGGGGAGACAGGCATTCATGTCGAGTGGAAGCAAACGAACCCCGCTCTGCTCTCGAGTCGCGACGGGTATGTCTTGGAGCTCACTGGGTGGACGTTAAGGGAGTCAAGCCTCCTGAGGCGTTGGAGAGAGGTCGAGAGATTGGTCTCTAGGCCATACAGGAGACGAACGGCCCTCAACTCGCGATGATGGGGGAGTCTCAGGGTTGTTCTCGAGCGGCGGCCACAGTGTGCGGTTTCTCCCTAGGTACGACGGCGAGGTC
>NW_011463526.1:0-507 GCF_000754665.1 Bison bison bison | reverse complement strand
GGTTTTTCTGGAGTTACGGCGGGATTCTCGAGTTACGACGGGGAATTCAGGCTGCCTCTTGTGTTGGCCCAGACAAGTCCAATCTTCCATTCGAGTTGCGAAGGAAAGCTGGGGATTGCTCTCGAGTGACTGCAGGGCCAATAGACCTCATCTAGGCTTGTGTCCAGAAGCCAATGTTCCTCTCCAGGGGCGACAGGGATCTCGGGGTTGCATTCAAGACGCACCCGGGGAGACAGGCATTCATCTCGAGTGGAAGCAAAGAACCCCGCTCTGCTCTCGAATCGCGACGGGTATCTCTTGGAGCTCACTGGGTGGACTCAAGAGAATCAAGCCTCCTGAGGCGTTTGGAGAGAGGTCGCGAGATTGGTCTCTAGGCCATGCAGGAGATGAAGGCCCTCATCTCTCGATGACAGGGGAATCTCGGGGTTGTTCTCGAGCGGCGGCCCCAGTGTGCGGTTTCTCACGAGGTACGACGGCGAGGTCAGTGAGCCTCTCGTGGGGCGCCAG
>NW_011463525.1:0-516 GCF_000754665.1 Bison bison bison | reverse complement strand
AATATTAGGAAATAAAAAGCAAAAAATAAACAAATAGGGACCTAATTAAACTTAAAAGCTCCTGCACAACAAAGAAAACTATTAGCAAGGTGAAAAGGCAGCCTTCAGAATGGGAAAAAATAATAAGCAAATGAAGCAACTGACAAACAACTAATCTCAAAAATATACAAGCAACTCCTACAGCTCAACTCCAGAAAAATAAATGACCCAATCAAAAAATGGGCCAAAGAACTAAATAGACATTTCTCCAAGGAAGACATACAGATGGCTAACAAACACATGAAAAGATGCTCAACATCACTCATTATCAGAGAAATGCAAATCAAAACCACTATGAGGTACCATTTCACGCCAGTCAGAATGGCTGCGATCCATAAGTCTACAAGCAATAAATGCTGGAGAGGGTGTGGAGAAAAGGGAACTCCTTTACACTGTTGGTGGGAATGCAAACTAGTACAGCCACTATGGAAAACAGTGTGGAGATTCCTTAAAAAACTGGAAATAGAACTGCCTTAT
>NW_011463524.1:0-500 GCF_000754665.1 Bison bison bison | reverse complement strand
CTACAGCAAGAATGTGTCTCCACTGTTGCACTTACCCTCTATGGCAACTTAATGGCGATGTGTCTGTCCCCACGATTGCACAGTGAACTATTCTTGTCTTTCTGGCAACCTGTAGCTGCTCAATAAGGTCTGTGGAGTGAATACAGAAATTATTCACTTTTGCTTTTGTTCTTTTGCAGTACATATCCTTCAAGGCCCTGCTCAGATGTCACCTCCTCTGGGCAGTATTCCTGGATTCCCTTCCAAGGTAGATGTTAATTATGTCCTTCTTATTGTTTCCCTACCTAACTACTTTGTTTTCCTTCTTTTTTTTTTTGTTTTACCTTCTTTTTTAAAGAAGATATTTATTTGTTTATTTGGCCCACTGAATCTTCGTTGCGGCGCACAGGATCGCCCATCTTTATTGCGGCTTGCAGGTTCTTTTAGTTGCTTGTCGTGTCGCGCTCTTAGGCGTGGCGTGTGGGATCTAGTTCCCTGACTATGAACTAAACCTGGGCACC
>NW_011463523.1:0-535 GCF_000754665.1 Bison bison bison | reverse complement strand
GCGTCTGGAATGCAACCCCGAGATCCCGGTCGCCCCTGGAGAGGAACATTGGCTTCTGGACACAAGCCTAGATGAGGTCTATTGGCCCTGCAGTCACTCGAGAGCAATCCCCAGCTTTCCTTCGCAACTCGAATGGAAGATTGGACTTCCCTGGGCCAACATAAGAGGCATCCCGAATTCCCCGTCGTAACTCGAGAATCCCGCCGCAACTCGAGAAAAACCACGTGGTTCCCCCGTCATCGCAAGATGAAGCCCTTTCCCGCTACAGCGTCTCAGGAGAAGTCCCACGTTAGGAATTGGAGGTCGAAACGGTACTTGGCACCTTGATGTCGCCCCACAAACGTTCCCCGGCACTCCGGTCTCCTGGAGAGAACACGTAGGTTTCCGCACCACTTCCTCTGGGCCCCTTCTACCCTCCTGATCTCCACAGGAGGGTCGACTCCCCTGCTTTGTCTGGAAGGGGTTCCCGACCTTCCGGTCGCACCTCAGGATGAGGCCGGTCTCACGACGACATTCCAGACGTGGCCTCGTGGGT
>NW_011463522.1:0-501 GCF_000754665.1 Bison bison bison | reverse complement strand
CTGAGCATGCACTGATCATGTCCGGGAGCCGTGGAGACATTCCCACTCTGGACAAGGTCATGAGGAGAGGCTCGGCATACGCAAATTCGGGATCGAGCCTCAGGAGTCCATTCGGATATTCTAGAGCAACTCCCCCCAAAAAACCAGAGTCTGCCTACTGTCTTGCTTTGTGCTCTCACCTGTGATTTCCACTAAGGGCTGTCCCCCACCACCATCTCGCTCTCTCTGTCAAAGAGTTAAATTACAGCTCCAATTCATAAAGTACTTTTCGTTCTCCCTTTAACTTCCAGCTGAGTCTCCATCTGGACCTCGGAACCCACCACGCTTTCTAACTATGCCTGGGCTGCTAAGACCCACTGGAGAAGGTGTCTAGGGTGAGGCACCGTCCGCTATTCGAGAGGGCACCTGCGGCCTTCGTAAGTGGTGCAAACTTCTTGTCTTGAAGTTTGTTTGGTCTCCCGTGTAAACCAAGCTACTCAGTCTCTTTTCTCCACCGAATTT
>NW_011463521.1:0-549 GCF_000754665.1 Bison bison bison | reverse complement strand
GGAGGTTCCCGAAGGAACTAAAAGTGGAAGTAGCCTATGGTCCAGCAGTCCGACTCCCAGGCATAGATCCACCCACGGTATAAGTGAACAAGATAGATGCCCCGTTTGGGCACATCTATCTGTGCGTGCGCGCGCACATGCGCATGCGCGATCGCCTCGGGGCAGGGGTGGGGCGGGGGCCGGGGGCTCTGGCTGGAGTCGGTGCAAGCCCCCGGGATTGCCTGAGGCAAGCCAAAGGAGCCCCAGGTGGAGACGGGACTGCCGGTCGTCGGGTGTCCTGGAAGCCGAATGCGAATGCGGAGGGGCTCGCGGGCCGCGCGGAGGCCACCCAGGTCTGCAGGCGGGAGGTCCGGGGCCCCGGCCCACCCGCCTCCCCGCCGGCCCGGGGAGGGGCGTGGGGCTGGCGGGGGGGATCCAAGAATCGGGACGCGCGGCGGGGGCTAAAGGACCTCTTCTGCTAGGCAAAAAGCCTCGAGCACCCGGGATTCCCAGGTGGTCTCCCATCCAAGATACTAACCAGGCCCGACCCTGCTTAGCTTCCGAGATCAG
>NW_011463520.1:0-517 GCF_000754665.1 Bison bison bison | reverse complement strand
CAACCTACCTGACTTCAGGCTCTACTACAAAGCCACAGTCATCAAGACAGTATGGTACTGGCACAAAGACAGAAATATAGATCAATGGAACAAAATAGAAAGCCTGGAGATAAATCCACGCACATATGGACACCTTATCTTTGACATAGGAGGCAAGAATATACAATGGATTAAAGACAATCTCTTTAACAAGTGGTGCTGGGAAATCTGGTCAACCACTTGTAAAAGAATGAAACTAGACCACTTTCTAACACCATACACAAAAATAAACTCAAAATGGATTAAAGATCTAAACGTAAGACCAGAAACTATAAAACTCCTAGAGGAGAACATAGGCAAAACACTCTCTGACATACATCACAGCAGGATCCTCTATGACCCACCTCCCAGAATATTGGGAATAAAAGCAAAAATAAACAAATGGGACTTAATTAACCTTAAAAGCTTCTGCACATCAAAGGAAACTATAAGCAAGGTGAAAAGGCAGCCTTCAGAATGGGAGAAAATAATAGCAAAT
>NW_011463519.1:0-530 GCF_000754665.1 Bison bison bison | reverse complement strand
TTTTTAGTAAGGCAAGAAATCGCCAGCAGTCATTATGTTCAGGAAAGTTCTAGATGTCTGGTGGTGGAAGACTAGAGGAGGGGAATTTTATTATTTTATTTTTATCTTAATTTAATTCTTGAATTTTCTTATCAGGTGCATGAATTCTCGGGTAAATGAAATTATAACTGTTTCTGTTTTTCTCCTATTTATTTTTTGTGCATAAAGAAAAATAAGTCTTACGAACCTATCTATAAAGCAGAAACAGACTCACCAACATAGAGATTAGACTTGTCGTTGCCAGAAGGGAGCAGGGAAGGAGAGGGATAGACTGGGAGTTTAAAGTTGGTAGATGCAAACTATTACATTTAAAACGGATAAACAACATGTCCTAATTCATAGCACAGGGAATTATATTCAATCTCCTGTGATAAACCATAATGGAAAATATTTTTTTAAATGTATACATGTGTATAACTGAGTCACTTTGCTGTATAAGTAGAGATCGGTCTACCAGACAGATAGCACAACTTTATAAGTCAATTACACAT
>NW_011463518.1:0-533 GCF_000754665.1 Bison bison bison | reverse complement strand
TTCAATGCAATCCCTATCAAGCTACCAATGGTATTCTTCCCAGAGCTAGAACAAATAATTTCACAATTTGTATAGGAAATACAAAAAAACCTCGAATAGCCAAAGCAATCTTGAGAAAGAAGAATGGAACTGGAGGAATCAACCTGCCTGACTTCAGGCTCCACTACAAAGCCACAGTTATCAAGACAGTATGGTACTGGCACAAAGACAGAAATATAGATTAATGGAACAAAATAGAAAGCCCAGAGATAAATCCACGCACCTATGGACACCTTATCTTTGACAAAGGAGGCAAGAATATACAATGGATTAAAGACAATCTCTTTAACAAGTGGTGCTGGGAAAACTGGTCAGCCACTTGTAAAAGAATGAAACTAGAACACTTTCTAACACCATACACAAAAATAAACTCAAAATGGATTAAAGATCTAAATGTAAGACCAGAAACTATAAAACTCCTAGAGGAGAACATAGGCAAAACACTCTCTGACATAAACTACAGCAGGATCCTCTATGACCCACCTCTCAGAATA
>NW_011463517.1:0-517 GCF_000754665.1 Bison bison bison | reverse complement strand
GCTAGGACATGGAAGCAACATAGATGCCCATCAGCAGATGAAATGGATAAGAAAGCAGTGGTACATATACACAATGGAGTATTACTCAGCCAATTAAAAGAATACATTTGAATTAGTTCTAATGAGATGGATGAAACTGGAACCTATTATACAGAGTGAAGTAAGCCAGAAAGAAAAACACCAATACAGTATACTAACGCATATATATGGAATTTAGAAAGATGGTAACAACTAACCCCGTGTACGAGACAGACAAAAGAGACACCGATGTATAGATCACTCTTATGGACTCTGTGGGAGAGGGAGAGGGTGGGGAGATTTGGGAGAATAGCATTGAAACATGTATAATATCATGTATGAAACGAGTCGCCAGTCCAGGTTCGATGCACGGTACTGGATGTCGTTGGGGCGTGGTGCACGTAGGGAACGACCCAGGAGGGAGGGTAGGGGAGGGAGGAAGGAGGAGGGTTCAGGATGGGGAATGCAGGTATACCTGTGGTGGATTCATTTTGATATT
>NW_011463516.1:0-516 GCF_000754665.1 Bison bison bison | reverse complement strand
GCTCTGCTCTCGAGTCGCGACGGGTATCTCTTGGAGCTCACTGGGTGGACTAAAGGGAGTCAAGCCTCCTGAGGCGTTGGAGAGAGGTCGAGAGATTGGTCTCTAGGCCATACAGGAGACGAAGGCCCTCAACTCGCGATGATGGGGGAGTCTCAGGGTTGTTCCCGAGCGGCGGCCCCAGTGTGCGGTTTCTCGCGAGGTACGACGGCGAGGTCAGTGAGCCTCTCGTGGGGCGCCAGGGAAGTCGGGTCTCCATGCGAGTGGCGAGGGGGAGTGCGTCATTGCTCTCAAGTCATAGTAGGGCAATCTGGCCTCGAGACGTGTTGAAGAAGGTCTCCCGAGGTCTTTCTCGGATTGAGGCAGGACACCCTGGGGTCCCTCGACTTGTGCAGGTGACCTCAGGGGGCTTCTCATGGAGGCTCTGCGAAGTCAGGGAAACTGGAGGTGGGAGGGGCCTCTCGGCACTCCACTGGGTTTGGTGCATGGGAAGAGGGCCTCATATCCAGTTGAGGCAGG
>NW_011463515.1:0-517 GCF_000754665.1 Bison bison bison | reverse complement strand
CTGAGACGCGGTAGCGGGAAAGGGCTTCATCTTGCGATGACGGGGACCACGTGGTTTTTCTCGAGTTACGGCGGATTCTCGAGTTACGACGGGGATTCAGGCTGCCTCTTATGTTGGCCAGGCAAGTCCATCTTCATTCGAGTTGCGAAGGAAAGCTGGGGATTGCTCTCGAGTGACTGCAGGGCCAATAGACCTCATCTAGGCTTGAGTCCAGAAGCCAATGTTCCTCTCCAGGGGCGACAGGGATCGTCGGGGTTGCATTCCAGACGCACCCGGGGAGACAGGCATTCATCTCGAGTGGAAGCAAAGAACCCCGCTCTGCTCTCGAATCGCGACGGGTATCTCTTGGAGCTCACTGGGTGGACCCAAGGGAGTCAAGCCTCCTGAGGCGTTTGGAGAGAGGTCGCGAGATTGGTCTCCAGGCCATGCAGGAGACGAACGCCCTCATCTCTCGATGACGGGGGAATCTCGGGGTTGTTCTCGAGCGGCGGCCCCAGTGTGCGGTTTCTCACGAGGT
>NW_011463514.1:0-521 GCF_000754665.1 Bison bison bison | reverse complement strand
TATATATATATATATATACATACACATGCACACACTTGTGTGCGTTTATATATATGTACACTAAAACTTTATACCTTGTGAATAATATGTAAAATATTAAAACCTGACATATATGACAACCAACTTTTCAAACTTAAACCAACACAATTTGGTTTTGCAGAGGAAACGTATTTCATTACTGACATTATTTTAGAATACTGGAGTATGGAGATGGTAATCAAAACCGAACCAGCGTTTACTTGGGTTTATTCTTGTAATAAAAGTCTTCGTGGGCAATGCCCCCCAGTATTGCCTGCACGGGAGGTGGGAGGTGGGCTACTCCCCCTGCTCCACCTGTGGGAGCCCATTGCTCCATTCTAAAGTCCTTTGGTCCAAAGAAGACATACAGATGGATAAAAAACACATTGAAAGATGCTGAACATCACTCATTATCAGAGAAATGCAAATCAAAACCACAATGAGGTACCATCTCACGCTGGTCAGGATGGCTGCTATCCAAACATCTACAAGCAATAAATGCT
>NW_011463513.1:0-518 GCF_000754665.1 Bison bison bison | reverse complement strand
GTCCGCCCTCTGTTGGCACAACCTGGCGGTCGCAGAAAGGCCTCGCCTTTGGGCTCAAGGCCTTTACCGCTCCACCCCTTTGCTGAAAGGTCAGAGCCGCGCGGTTTTCCCAAGCAGCCTAGTGTCCGCTGCAAGTCCAAGGGCCAGAACCCTGAACTCTGGCCGGCTGGCCCAGCCCTGCTTCTGGCACTTTGGAGGCCAGCGGGCCCTTGACCACCTGCTGGGATGGGAAAGGGAAGGGTCCACGAATTGCACCCTAGAAACTTAGTAGGGTGCATGGGTTTCAAAACCCGGTGGCCGCCCAGGCAGAAAACAAGGGAGGAGGGCACCCTGCTGCCCTTTCATGGCAGCATCTGTGGCTGTCCTGCTGAGGGGGCCTTTCCATGGGGACCGTGTGCAGTACAAGTTTGGTGTTTTGGAACCGAATAATTAGAACGTGTAAAAAATTTAAATGATGTGGTGGTTTGATTCAAACAAGACAAAACAAAACAAAAAACCAAGCTCCAAGTGTTTTGCAA
>NW_011463512.1:0-569 GCF_000754665.1 Bison bison bison | reverse complement strand
TTAAAATGTTAATTAAGGATATAAAGAGTAATAGAATGAGGATAGCTCAGTGAGGAAATTCAGTGGAGAAAAGAGGCTGAAGAATTCAGCCAGAAGGTAAGAGAAAGAACGACATGGTGAGACCAAGTTTCGGTGAACAAGGCCCGCACTTTATTTTTCAAAGTAGTTTTTATACCTTAAGTTATGCATAGAGGATAATGGGGGAAGGGGTAGAGTCTTGCAGCAAACCAGGCTTTCTTCCTGCAAACTTATCATATGCAAACGCTTCGGTGATTTGCATCATCTTCTGGCCCGGAGGCCTGTTAACATTTTAAGACCTTTTCTTCAGAAAACTTATTTTTCTCTAAAGGTGGTTGGTCAGGAGCCACCCCCCAAAAAAGCATTAGATAAAGTTGCATTCCTACAGAGCAAAGGTGTGGTGGGCTATAACAAGAAAAAGAATTAACTCAAGGGTCCCAGGTTACAAACATTAAAGCTACTACTTACACCAATTATATTAATCAATACACTGCCAGGGACACAGCAGGTAAAGGATATGGAAACTGAGCAGCAAACAATGGCCCAACAAG
>NW_011463511.1:0-538 GCF_000754665.1 Bison bison bison | reverse complement strand
GGCTTCGCCCTTAGGAGATGAAATATTTAGGGCTAAAGTCTATAACTAAATATCTAGACCTGCCTATAACAAAGTTTAAAATGTTAGAAGGAAAAATGTTCATGTACAGAAAAAATGTACAAAAAGAAAACATTAAAGATTAGTGAGTCTAAGTGAAAAACATATGGGATTTGTGCTCACATTTCAACGTTTCTGTAGGCCTAAATTTTCATTAAAAGGAAAAATGTAGGTACTTCAGTCAATTAGTTTACTCTTAGTTTAGTCTGCACTTACTTAAGAGTCAGTTATTCGGTTACTTTATTAAATATGATCATGCACTAGTGACATTGTAGCACTGATGGTCTGAGGTCTTGGCACGGATGTCTCATAGTCTATTGAAAAATATTACGATGGTAGGGAATTTTCAATGTTGGAAAACATCCTTACTCTGCTCTAAACCTTAAAATTCATTCTCAGTTATACCATCTTTTTCCATAGAATAAAAACAGAACACTTTGTTTACAGAAATGCCATTAAGCATCCATGAGAAACAGTGTAA
>NW_011463510.1:0-509 GCF_000754665.1 Bison bison bison | reverse complement strand
AAAACGCAGGCCCAACAGAGTCTGTGCCTCTGAGGACTACCCGAGTGCCTGAACCTGAGCGGCTTAGACCTGGGAGGTGCATGCAGCCCAGGGCCAGCCTTGGACGGTTCCCGGCGGAGCAACCTAGAGCCTGAGCTGTGTGGGCAGGAAGGGTGCACGCGCAGTGAGCGGGGGCAGGCCCAGTGTGGCTGAGACACTACGAGCACACGGCAGTGTTATTTGTTTGCAGCGTCCCTCCCTCCCCACAGCGCGACTGAACAAGTGACCCTAAAAAAGTGTCCACCACCGTCCCCTTGTGTCAGGGCGGAAATAAGACACTGAAGAGACCAGCAAACAGAAGCTAAAACAGAGGGAACTGCCTTGGAAGTGACAGGTGCAATAGATTAAAACCGTGTAGTTAGTACCGACTACATAGAAAGGGGCCTATAGATCTTGAGAAATATAAGCCAGACCAAGAAACTATCCGAAAATGAACTGACCCCACATTGCCCACAACAACACCAGAGAAA
>NW_011463509.1:0-501 GCF_000754665.1 Bison bison bison | reverse complement strand
ACCTCATGTGAAGAGTTGACTCACTGGAAAAGACTCTGATGCGTGGGAGGGGTTGGGGGCGAGGAGGAGAAGGGACGACAGAGGATGAGATGGCTGGATGGCATCACTGACTTGATGGATGTGAGTCTGAGTGAACTCTAGGAGTTGGTGATGGACAGGGAGGCCTGGCGTGCTGCGATTCATGGGGTCGCAAAGAGTCGGACACGACTGAGCGACTGAACTGAACTGACTGAAGACTAGGGCCACTTATAATGCAAAAAAATGCTGTTTTGTTTCTATTAATGAACTATGTATTCATACAGAAAGTAGTGAACAATACTTTACGGTAGGTTGGTCCATGGACTGGCAGTCTAGCCATACACCTAGGTCAGGGTATAAATCAACTATGCCCCTAAGCAAAATACTTAGGTTAGCTGACTACCTCTTCTTACCAAGACTTTCTCAATCAAGAGAGTAAAGTATAGATTTACATTCTGGTACAAGCTCCTTATCTCATTACAG
>NW_011463508.1:0-569 GCF_000754665.1 Bison bison bison | reverse complement strand
TTACCGAAGAGGGGACCGGGAAATCGGGGTGCTTCGCAATGTGGAAGCACCCACGAGGCCACGTCTGGAATGTCGTCGTGAGACCGGCCTCATCCTGAGGTGCGACCGGAAGGTCGGGAAACCCTTTCAGACAAAGCAGGGGAGTCGACCCTCCTGTGGAGATCAGGAGGGTCGAAGGGGCTCAGAGGAAGTGGTGCCGGAAAACCTCGGTGTTCCTCTCCAGGGGAGACCGGGATGCCGGGGAACTTTGTGGGGGCGCATCAAGGGTGCCAAGTACCGTTTCGACCTCCAATTCCTCAAGTGGGACTTCTCCTGAGACGCTGTAGCGGGAAAGGGCTTCATCTTGCGATGACGGGGGAACCACGTGGTTTTTCTCGAGTTGCGGCGGGATTCTCGAGTTACGACGGGGAATTCGGGATGCCTCTTGTGTTGGCCCAGGGAAGTCCAATCTTCCATTCGAGTTGCGAAAGAAAGCTGGGGATTGCTCTAGAGTGACTGCAGGGCCAATAAACCTCATCTAGGCTTGTGTCCAGAAGCCAATGTTCCTCTCCAGGGGCGACCGGGATCTC
>NW_011463507.1:0-515 GCF_000754665.1 Bison bison bison | reverse complement strand
GGCGCCCCACGAGAGGCTCACTGACCTCGCCGTCGTACCTCGTGAGAAACCGCACCCTGGGGCCGCCGCTCGAGAACCACCCCGAGACTCCCCCCGTCATCGCGGAGATGAGGGCCTTCGTCTCCTGCATGGCCTCGAGGCCAACCTCGCGACCTCTCTCCAAACGCCTCAGGAGGCTTGACTCCCTTTAGTCCACCCAGTGAGCTCCAAGAGATAGCCGTCGCGACTCGAAAGCAGAGCGGGTTTCTCTGCTTCCACTCGAGATGAATGCCTGTCTCCCCGGGTGCGTCTGGAATGCAACCCCGAGATCCCGGTCGCCCCTGGAGAGAAACATTGGTTTCTGGACACAAGCCTAGATGAGGTCTATTGGCCCTGCAGTCGCTCGAGAGCAATCCCCAGCTTTCTTTCGCAACTCGAATGGAAGATTGGACTTCCCTGGGCCAACACAAGAGGCATCCCGAATTCCCCGTCGTAACTCGAGAATCCCGCCGCAACTCGAGAAAAACCACGTGGTT
>NW_011463506.1:0-530 GCF_000754665.1 Bison bison bison | reverse complement strand
GGAATGCAACCCCGAGATCCCGGTCGCCCCTGGGAGAGGAACATTGGCTTCTGGAAACAAGCCTAGATGAGGTCTATTGGCCCTGCAGTCACTCAAGAGCAATCCCCAGCTTTCCTTTGCAACTCGAATGGAAGATTGGACTTCCCCGGGCCAACACAAGAGGCATCCTGAATTCCCTGTCGTAACTCGAGAATCACGCCGCAACTCGAGAAAAACAACGTGGATCCCCCGTCATCGCAAGATGAAGCCATGTCCCGCTACAGCGTCTCAGGAGAAGTCCCACGTTAGGAACTTGGACCGGTCGAAACGGTACTTCGGTCACCCTTCGACTGTCGGACCCCACAAAGTTACCCCGGCATCCCGGTCTCCCTGGAGAGGAACACCGAGGTTTTCCGGCACCACTTCCTCTGAGCCCCTTCTACCCTCCTGATCTCGACAGGACGGTCGACTCCCCTGCTTTGTCTGGAAGGGATTCCCGACCTTCCGGTCGCACCTCAGGATGAGGCCGGTCTCACGACGACATTGCAGAC
>NW_011463505.1:0-538 GCF_000754665.1 Bison bison bison | reverse complement strand
AGTCACTGCCCCTTCGTGTTGACTTCATTCACACGGTGGAGTTCGGAGAGGTGTCCGGGCATCGGGTTCTTACCAAGAGGGGACCAGGAAATCGGGGTGCTTCGCAATGTGGAAGCACCCACGAGGCCACATCTGGAATGTCGTCGTCAGACCGGCCTCATCCTGAGGTGCGACCGGAATGTCGGGAACCCCTTCCAGACAAAGCAGGGGAGTCGACCCTCCTGTGGAGATCAGGAGGGTAGAAGGGGCTCAGAGGAAGTGGTGCCGGAAAACTTCGATGTTCCTCTCCAGGGAGACCGGGATGCCGGGGAATTTTGTGGGGGCGCATCAAGGGTGCCCTGTACCGTTTCGACCTCCAGTTCCTAATGTGGGACTTCTCCTGAGAGGCTGTAGCGGGAAAGGGCTTCATCTTGCGATGACGGGGGAACCACGTGGTTTTTCTCGAGTTGCGGCGGGATTCTCGAGTTACGACGGGGAATTCGGGATGCCTCTTGTGTTGGCCCAGGGAAGTCCAATCTTCCATTCGAGTTGCGAAGGA
>NW_011463504.1:0-519 GCF_000754665.1 Bison bison bison | reverse complement strand
GCGCCCCCACAAAGTTCCCCCGGCATCCCGGTCTCCCTGGAGAGGAACACCGAGGTTTTCCGGCACCACTTCCTCTGAGCCCCTTCTACCCTCCTGATCTCCACAGGAGGGTCGACTCCCCTGCTTTGTCTGGAAGGGGTTCCCGACCTTCCGGTCGCACCTCAGGATGAGGCCGATCTCACGACGACATTCCAGACGTGGCCTCGTGGGTGCTTCCACATTGCGAAGCACCCCGATTTCCCGGTCCCCTCTTGGTAAGAACCCAATGCCCGGACACATCTCCGAAATCCGCCCTGTGAATGAAGTCAACACGAAGGGGCAGTCACTCGCCCGGGCATCGTCCGGGAAAGACCCCAAGGTTCCAAATACCGCTCGACAAGTGGCCTCTCTCCCCGGGGACACCTCGAGAGGCAAGCGGAGTTCCATGCCTCAACCCAAGACGAGGCCTGACTCTCCTGTCCCCAGTCTGCAGGGACCCTGCGATCGGAGTCTGAAATCAGAGGAACCCTGAGGTTCCTG
>NW_011463503.1:0-512 GCF_000754665.1 Bison bison bison | reverse complement strand
CCACGTGGTTTTTCTCGAGTTGCGGCGGGATTCTCGAGTTACGACGGGGAATTCGGGATGCCTCTTGTGTTGGCCCAGGGAAGTCCAGTCTTCCAATCCAGTTGGGAAGGAAAGCTGGGGATTGCTCTCGAGTGACTGCAGGGCCAATAGACCTCATCTAGGCTTGTGTCCAGAAGCCAATGTTCCTCTCCAGGGGCGACCGGGATCTCGGGGTTGCATTCCAGACGCACCCGGGGAGACAGGCATTCATCTCGAGTGGAAGCAAAGAAGCCCGCTCTGCTCTCGAGTCGCGACGGGTATCTCTTGGAGCTCACTGGGTGGACTAAAGGGAGTCAAGCCTCCTGAGGCGTTTGGAGAGAGGTCGCGAGGTTGGCCTCTAGGCCATGCAGGCGACGAAGGCCCTCAACTCCGCGATGACGGGGGAGTCTCGGGGTGGTTCTCGAGCGGAGGCCCCAGGGTGCGGTTTCTCACGAGGTACGACGGCGAGGTCAGTGAGCCTCTCGTGGGGCGCC
>NW_011463502.1:0-507 GCF_000754665.1 Bison bison bison | reverse complement strand
TTGTGTTTTTTGTCTCTGTATGTTTATTCTTTAATTCTTCTAGGTTCTTTGTTAATTGTATTCTTCCATTTTCTCCATTTTGTTTCAAGGTTTTTGATCATCTTTACTATCATTATTCTGAATTCTTTTTCAGGTAGTTTGCCTATTTCCTCTTCATTTATTTGGACTTCTGTGTTTCTAATTTGTTCCTTCATTTGCATAGTAATTCTCTGCCTTTTCATTATATGTATGTTTTAAGGTTGAATTATTTCTTCCTTTTGGTTTCTGCCCTCCTAAGATTGGTCCAGTGGTTTGTGTAAGGTTCATATAGGGTGAGATTTGTGCTGAACTTTGTTTGTTTTTCCTCTGATGGGCAAGGCTGAGTCGGGAGGTAATCCTGTCTTCTGATGATCCTGATTGCTGATGGTTTGTATTTTGTTTTGTTTATTGTTTAGATGAGGCATCCTGTACAGGGCACTACTAGTGTTTGGGTGATGCTGGGCCTTGTATTCAAGTGGTTTCCTTAGT
>NW_011463501.1:0-533 GCF_000754665.1 Bison bison bison | reverse complement strand
TTAACAAGGAAACACAAACTTTAAACGATACAATAGACCAGTTAGACCTAATTGATATCTATAGGACATTTCATCCAAAACAATGAATTTCACCTTTTTCTCAAGCGCACATGGAACCTTCTCCAGGATAGATCACATCCTGGGCCATAAAGCTAGCCTTGGTAAATTCAAAAAAATAGAAATCATTCCAAGCATCTTTTCTGACCACAATGCAGTAAGATTAGATCTCAATTACAGGAGAAAAAACTATTAAAAATTCCAACATATGGAGGCTGAACAACACGCTGCTGAATAACCAAAAAATCACAGAAGAAATCAAAAAAGAAATCAAAATTTGCATAGAAACGAATGAAAATGAAAACACAACAACCCAAAACCTGTGGGACACAGTAAAAGCAGTGCTAAGGGGAAAGTTCATAGCAATACAGGCACACCTCAAGAAACAAGAAAAAAGTCAAATAAATAACCTAACTCTACACCTAAAGCAACTAGAAAAGGAAGAAATGAAGAACCCCAGGGTTAGTAGAAGGAAA
>NW_011463500.1:0-509 GCF_000754665.1 Bison bison bison | reverse complement strand
CAAAAGGGAAGCCCAGTGAGGGAACTGAAGACTGAGAGGCCCGCTCCTTCCCTTGGGCCATCTGAACAAAGCCGACTCTGCGAAGAAAAGGCAGGGAAAAAGTCAAGCAGAGGGGACTGGATAACACAGCTCTGGATGGTCCTTGGGCTGGGAAGACAAAAATTTGTGTGCAGGCCTAGAGAATCAGTTCGGATATCAGAAAATGTACCCAACACTCTGCCCGAACTGGTTGAGCACTATCTGTCACCTCGTGGTGCTCAGGAGACAGATGGTGGGCTTCAGGACCTGCTGAGAAGAGGGCGGCCCTGGGAGGCAGCCCAGGCTTCCAGATGGAGACGCTGGAAAGCTCCTCCCTGGGCTCGGGGGGAAAGGTGGGTGAAGGCTGCTGAAACTGAGCTTACAAGGAACCCCCAGCCTCAAGTCCCTCAGGCCCTGAGTGAACAGACAGCTCTGTCCCCACTGGAGGTCTGTGTCAGAGGAGACTCTGGAGAAGACAGCATCACTCAGAA
>NW_011463499.1:0-502 GCF_000754665.1 Bison bison bison | reverse complement strand
AGAGTCGGGCACGACTGAGCGACTTCACTTTCACATTTCACTTTCATGCATTGAGGAGGACATGGCAACCCACTCCAGTGTTCTTGCCTGGAGAACCCCAGGGACTGGCGGGGCCTGGTGGGCTGCCGTCCATGGGGTCACACAGACTCGGACACGACTGAAACGACTTCGCAGCAGCAGCAGCAGCAGCAGCAGCAGCAGCAGTGCATAGATATCAAAAGGGTTTTCGAACAGTCAGGTAGGATCACACAAGTCACCGTGAAGCAATACTTCTCCACTTAGCCAAAGCTAACAAAAGATTTCTGTTCTAGGTCAACCTAGAAGAGATCACGGAAGAGGTAAAGAAACTTAAAATCCATTAGACAAAGGCAGTTCAACCTCTCAAGAAACCTTGTGCTAGGCACAACATTCTTTTCTGGGGGTCCACTTTCCCTACAACCTCCTTATCCCATTCTGTACCCATTCCTTTGCTTCTCCCATCCTGAAACTGCCACCTGGAAGA
>NW_011463498.1:0-502 GCF_000754665.1 Bison bison bison | reverse complement strand
TCATGATTATCTGGGTCGTGAGTATCTTTTTTGTACAGTTCTTCTGTGTATTCTTGCCACCTTTTCTTAATATTTTCTGCTTCTGTTAGGTCCATACCATTTCTGTCCTTTATTGAGCCCATCTTTACATGAAATGTTCCCTTCGTATCTCTAATTTTCTTGTAGAGATCTCTTGTCTTTCCCATTCTGTTGTTCTCCTCTATTTGTTTGCATTGATCTCTGAGGAAGGCTTTCTTATCTCTTCTTGCTATTCTTTGGAACTCTGCATTCAGATGTTTATATCCTCCTTTTTTCCTTTGCTTTCACTTCTCTTCTTTTCACAGCTATTTGTAAGGCCTCCCCAGAAAGCCATTTTGCTTTTTTGCATTTCTTTCCCATGGGAATGGTCTTGATCCCTGTCTCTTGTACAATGTCACTAACCTCATTCCATAGTTCATCAGGCACTCTATCTATCAGATCTAGGCCCTTAAATCTATTTCTCACTTCCACTGTATAATCTTAA
>NW_011463497.1:0-515 GCF_000754665.1 Bison bison bison | reverse complement strand
ACAACAAAGGAAACTATAAGCAAGGTGAAAAGACAGCCTTCAGAATGGGAGAAAATAAGAGCAAAATGAAGCAACTGACAAACAACTAATCTCAAAAATATACAAGCAACTCCTGCAGCTCAATTCCAGAAAAATAAATGACCCAATCAAAAAATGGGCCAAAGAACTAAATAGACATTTCTCTAAAGAAGACATACAGATGGCTCACAAACACATGAAAAGATGCTCAACATCACTCATTATCAGAGAAATGCAAATCAAAACCACAATGAGGTACCATTTCACACCAGTCAGTATGGCTGCGATCCAAAAGTCTACAAGCAATAAATGCTGGAAAGGGTGTGGAGAAAAGGGAACCCTCTTACACTGTTGGCGGGAATGCAAACTAGTACAGCCACTGTGGAGAACAGTGTGGAGATTCCTTAAAAAACTGTAATAGAACTGCCTTATGGCCCAGCAATGCCACTTCTGGGCATACACACTGAGGAAACCAGAATTGAAAGAAACACGTGTAC
>NW_011463496.1:0-566 GCF_000754665.1 Bison bison bison | reverse complement strand
CAGACTCCGATCGCAGGGTCCCTGCAGACTGGGGACAGGAGAGTCAGGCCTCGTCTTGGGTTGAGGCATGGAACTCCGCTTGCCTCTCGAGGTGTCCCCGGGGAGAGAGGCCACTTGTCGAGCGGTATTTGGAACCTGGGGGTCTTTTCCGGACGATGCACGGGCGAGTCACTGCCCCTTCGTGTTGACTTCATTCACAGGGTTGAGTTCGGAGAGGTGTCCAGGCATCGGGTTCTTACCAAGAAGGGACCGGGAAATCGGGGTGCTTCGCAATGTGGAAGCACCCACGAGGCCACGTCTGGAATGTCGTCGTGAGACCGGCCTCATCCTGAGGTGCCACCGGAAGGTCGGGAACCCCTTCCAGACAAAGCAGGGGAGTCGACCCTCCTGTCGAGATCAGGAGGGTAGAAGGGGCTCAGAGGAAGTGGTGCCGGAAAACCTCGGTGTTCCTCTCCAGGGAGACCGGGATGCCGCGGAACTTTGTGGGGGCGCATCAAGGGTGCCAAGTACCGTTTCGACCTCCAATTCCTAACGTGGGACTTCTCCTGAGACGCTGTAGCGGGAAA
>NW_011463495.1:0-502 GCF_000754665.1 Bison bison bison | reverse complement strand
TTTTTCTGGAGTTGAGCTGTAGGAGTTGCTTGTATATTTTTGAGATTAGTTGTTTGTCAGTTGCTTCATTTGCTATTATTTTCTCCCATTCTGAAGGCTGTCTTTTCACCTTGCTAATAGTTTCCTTTGATGTGCAGAAGCTTTTAAGGTTAATTAGGTCCCATTTGTTTATTTTTGCTTTTATTTCCAATATTCTGGGAGGTGGGTCATAGAGGATCCTGCTGTGATGTATGTCAGAGAGTGTTTTGCCTATGTTCTCCTCTAGGAGTTTTATAGTTTCTGGTCTTATGTTGAGATCTTTAATCCATTTTGAGTTTATTTTGTTTATTGCGTTGAAAGTGTTCTAGTTTCATTCTTTTACAAGTGGTTGACCAGATTTCCCAGCACCACTTGTTAAAGAGATTGTCTTTAATCCATTGTATATTCTTGCCTCCTTTGTCAAAGATAAGGTGTCCATATGTGCGTGGATTTATCTCTGGGCTTTCTATTTTGTTCCATTGAT
>NW_011463494.1:0-500 GCF_000754665.1 Bison bison bison | reverse complement strand
TTTCCCATCCCAGCAGGTGGTCAAGGGCCCGCTGGCCTCAAAGTGCCAGAAGCAGGGCTGGGCCAGCCGGCCAGAGTTCAGGGTTCTGGCCCTTGGACTTGCAGCGAACACTAGGCTGCTTGGGAAAACCGCGCGGCTCTGACCTTTCAGCAAAGGGGTGGAGCGGTAAAGGCCTTGAGCCCAAAGGCGAGGCCTTTCTGCGACCGCCAGGTTGTGCCAACAGAGGGCGGACTACGTGGTTCCCTGCTCCACGCAGTCCCAGTTCCCTGACCTGTGGTCCGCACCCCTCCGCCGAGCCCACTGGATGCCGATCCTTGGGGACCCAGGAGCGCACGCAGTGGGCGTTCCCAGCCGCCACGGCGACCCCCGAGAGGACAACGGGGAAGCCCTCCCCCACCCCCGCCAGGAGCCGACCACCGCCCTGCGCCGCCCCGCCCCTGCCATGCTCCCGGTGCCTTCCCAGCCGCAGTGGGGATTCCCGGAGCACAACTGGGACCGCC
>NW_011463493.1:0-503 GCF_000754665.1 Bison bison bison | reverse complement strand
TGAGCTATCCTCATTCTATTACCTTTTACATCCTTTAATTAACATTTTAATTAAGCAGTTGTTTCCTGATCTTCGCCTACGCCGTCTCTCCTTCGAATACCCTGGATCAGGCCGGGGCTGGTCCCCGGCACCCTACCATGGCTCGAGAGCAATGACGCCCTCGCCCTCGCCACTCGCATGGAGACCCGACTTCCCTGGCGCCCCACGAGAGGCTCACCGACCTCGCCGTCGTACCTCGCGAGAAACCGCACACGTGGGGCCGCCGCTCGAGAACAATCCTGAGACCTCCCCCATCATCGCGAGTTGAGGGCCTTCGTCTCCTGTATGGCCTAGAGACCAATCTCTCGACCTCTCTCCAACGCCTCAGGAGGCTTGACTTCCCTTTTAGTCCCACCCAGTGAGCTCCAAGAGATACACGTCGCGACTCGAGAGCAGAGCGGTAGTTTCTTTGCTTCCACTCGAGATGAATGCCTGTCCTCCCCGGGTGTGTCTGGAATGCAACC
>NW_011463492.1:0-504 GCF_000754665.1 Bison bison bison | reverse complement strand
CACGTCCATCAAGTCAGTGATGCCATCCAGCCATCTCATCCTCTGTTGTCCCTTCCTCCTCCTGCCCCAATTCCCTCCCAGCATCAGGGTCTTTTCCAATGAGTCAACTCTTTGCATGAGGTGGCCAAAGTACTGGAGTTTCAGCTTTAGCATCATTCCTTCCAAAGAAATCCCAGGGCTAATCTCCTTCAGAACGGACTGGTTGGATCTCCTTGCAGTCCAAGGCACTCTCAAGAGTCTTCTCCGACACCACAGTTCAAAACCATCAATTCTTTGGCGCTCAGCTTTCTTCACAGTCCAACTCTCACATCCATACATGACCACAGGAAAAACCACAGCCTTGACTAGACGAACCTTTGTTGGCAAAGTAATGTCTCTGCTTTTGAATATGCTATCTAGGTTGGTCATAACTTTCCTTCCAAGGAGTAAGTGTCTTTTAATTTCATGGCTGCAGTTACCATCTGCAGTGATTTTGGAGCCCAAAAAATAAAAGTCTGACACTGT
>NW_011463491.1:0-504 GCF_000754665.1 Bison bison bison | reverse complement strand
CCACGTCCTGGCTATTATAAACAGTGCTGCGATGACATTGGGATACACATGTCTCTTTCCCTTCTGGTTTCCTCAGTGTGTATGCCCAGCAGTGGGATTGCTGGATCATAAGGCAGTTCTATTTCCAGTTTTTTAAGGAATCTCCACACTCTTCTCCATAGTGGCTGTACTAGTTTGCATTCCCACCAACAGTGTAAGAGGGTTCCCTTTTCTCCACACCCTCTCCAGCATTTATTATTTGTAGACTTTTGGATTGCAGCCATTCTGACTGGTGTGAAATGGTACCTCACAGTGGTCTTGATTTGCATTTCTCTGATAATGAGTGATGTTGAGCATCTTTTCATGTGTTTGTTAGCCATCTGTATGTCTTCTTTGGAGAAATGTCTATTTAGTTCTTTGGCCCTATTTTTGATTGGGTCATTTATTTTCTGGAGTTGAGCTGTAGGAGTTCCTTGTATATTTTGAGATTAGTTGTTTGTCAGTTGCTTCATTTGCTATTATTTT
>NW_011463490.1:0-564 GCF_000754665.1 Bison bison bison | reverse complement strand
GGCTTCTGGACACAAGACTAGATGAGGTCTATTGGCCCTGCAGTCACTCGAGATCAATCCCCAGCTTTCCTTCGTAACTGGAATGGAAGATTGGACTTCCCTGGGCCAACACAAGAGGCATCCTGAATTCCCCGTCGTAACTCGAGAATCCTGCCGCAACTCGAGAAAATCCACGTGGTTCCCCCGTCATCGCAAGATGAAGCCCTTTCCCGCTACAGTGTCTCAGGAGAAGTCCCACGTGAGGTATTGGAGGTCGAAACGGTACTTGGCACCCTTGATGCGACCCACAAAGTTCCCCGACATCCCGGTCTCCCTCGAGAGGAACACCGAGGTTTTCCGGCACCACTTCCTCTGAGCCCCTTCTACCCTCCTGATCTGGACAGGAGGGTCGACTCCTCTGCTTTGTCTGGAAGGGGTTCCGGACCTTCCGGTCACACCTCAGGATGAGGCCGGTCTCACGACGACATTCCAGACGTGGCCTCGTGGGTGGTTCCACATTCCGAAGGACCCCGATTTCCCGGTCCCCTCTTGATAAGAACCCGATGCCCGGACACCTCTTCGAAC
>NW_011463489.1:0-524 GCF_000754665.1 Bison bison bison | reverse complement strand
ATTTTCATTTTATTACCAGCATCAAATACGACACATGGCCAAGTAACTACTTAAAAACAACATTTGTTGAATAAATCAGTAAGTGCATGGAAAGTTAATTAAAGGTGTGCTTATAGAAAGACATCCATAAATGCCATTTTATTCTAAGATGATTGTATACTAGATATCAAACCAAAAGCATCTCTGGATTTAAAAATACACACTTAATTCAAATTTGTCCCGGAAGAGACAGATAATCTGGCAAATGCTAGATGCTAATGGGCTGCTTTGAAGTAAATACCACATTCCAGGCAAGTCATGTTTTCTGCATGTCATGTAGAGAGGACATCGCTGACCCAATAGCATTTATTTTATTCTTTCCACAGATGTTTACTGTTTTCAACAACAACAACAAATCCAAAGATTATAAAATTGAGTTGTTTCCCATTTCTTGAAAGGCAATGTTGACTTATACTTGGAGTTATTTTTGCTATCTCAGTATCTAGTGGCTAATAGGTAGCTAGGTTAAATAAGAATGTAACTAT
>NW_011463488.1:0-517 GCF_000754665.1 Bison bison bison | reverse complement strand
TAGGGACCCCAGGGCTGGGGATCGAGAGTCTGTAGAGTGGCATGGGTGAGGCAAGGGGAGCAAAGGCCCCCTCCTCAGCTGTGGTCTGTCTCCCTGACCCCCTGCCCCTGGACCTGCAGTAGGTCAGCAGGCCTGGGCATTCTGGGCTGGGTGGGGCAGGGAAACCTAGCTCTTTGCCAGCAAACTCTCAACCTTCCATCAACTTCTGAAGCACCTTGGGAGGGGGCAGTGCTGAAAAGCTGTTTCCTAAGTCCTAGGAGCTTGGTAGTCGCTAGGTTTCTGGTGAGTAACCTGAGGACCAGTCCTTTAACAAGCTGTCCAGGGAGGAGGTAAACGACGTAGGGAAGTGCAGATTTAGGGATTTAGACAAGATGGCTAACAAGCTCATCGAAGTTCTTTTACTTTAACAGACTGGAGTAGGAGTCAAAATACCTTGAAAATAGCTTCTACAAATGTGGTCCTTGGACCAATCCACAAGCCTCCCGAAGGCACCCACTAACATCTCTGGTGATGTTTG
>NW_011463487.1:0-507 GCF_000754665.1 Bison bison bison | reverse complement strand
GTGAAAGTGGAGAGTGAGAAAGTTGGCTTAAAAGCTCAACATTCAGAAAATGAAGATCATGGCATCCGGTCCCACCACTTCTTGGGAAATAGATGGGGAAACAGTGGAAACAGTGTCAGACTTTATTTTTCTGGGCTCCAAAATCACTACAGGTGGTGACTGCAGCCATGAAATTAAAAGACGCTTACTCCTTGGAAGGAAAGTTATGACCAACCTAGATAGCATATTCAAAAGCAGAGACATTACTTTGCCAACAAAGGTTCGTCTAGTCAAGGCTATGGTTTTTCCTGTGGTCATGTATGGATGTGAGAGTTGGACTGTGAAGAAGGCTGAGTGCTGAAGAATTGATGCTTTTGAACTGTGGTGTTGGAGAAGACTCTTGAGAGTCCCTTGGACTGCAAGGAGATCCAACCAGTCCATTCTGAGAGAGATCAGCCCTGGGATTTCTTTGGAAGGAATGATGCTAAAGCTGAAACTCCAGTATTTGGCCACCTCATGCGAAGAGTT
>NW_011463486.1:0-538 GCF_000754665.1 Bison bison bison | reverse complement strand
AATATGTAAGGCAAATGCTAACAAGTAAGAAACGGGAAAATGAAAAATAACACAATAATAGTGGGAGATCTTAAGACCCTACACACACCTATGGATAGATCAACCAAACAGAAAATTAGCAAGGAAACACAAACTTTAAGTGATACAATGGGTCAGTTAGACCTAATTGATTTCAAAAGAACATTTCACGCCAAAGCAATGAATTTCACCTTTTCCTCAAGTGCACATGGAACATTCTCCAGGATAGATCATATACTGGGCCATAAATCTAGCCTTGGTAAACTGAAAAACAAAAATCAAAATCATTTCAAGCATCTCTTCTGATCACAAAGCAGTAAGATTAGATGTCAACTACAGGGGGAAAGAAACCATGACAAATAGAAACATATGGAGGGTAAACAGCATGCTTCTGAATGACCAACATATAACAGAAGAAATCAGAAAAGAAATGGAAATATGCATAGAAACAAATGAAAATGAAAATACAACCTATACAAATAGCTGTGAAAAGAAGAGAAGCGAAAAACAAAGGAGAAAA
>NW_011463485.1:0-536 GCF_000754665.1 Bison bison bison | reverse complement strand
CCCCGGGTGCGTCTGGAATGCAACCCCGAGATCCCGGTCGCCCCTGGAGAGGAACATTGGCTTCTGGACTCAAGCCCAAATGAGGTCTATTGGCCCTGCAGTCACTCGAGAGCAATCCCCAGCTTTCCTTCGCAACTCCAAGGGAAGATTGGACTTCCCTGGGCCAACACAAGAGGCATCCCGAATTCCCCGTCGTAACTCGAGAATCCCGCCGCAACTCGAGAAAAACCACGTGGTTCCCCCGTCATCGCAAGATGAAGCCCTTTCCCGCTACAGCGTCTCAGGACGAAGTCCCACGGTACGGTAATTCGGACGGTCGAAACGGTACCTTGGCACCCCGTTGATGCGACCCCACAAACGTTACCCCGGCATCCCGGTCTCCCTGGAGAGGAACACCGAGGTTTTCCGGCACCACTTCCTCTGAGTCCCTTCTACCCTCCTGATCTCCACAGGAGGGTCGACTCCCCTGCTTTGTCTGGAAGGGGTTCCCGACCTTCCGGTCGCACCTCAGGATGAGGCCGGTCTCACGACGACAT
>NW_011463484.1:0-526 GCF_000754665.1 Bison bison bison | reverse complement strand
GATGAATGCCTGTCTCCCCGGGTGCGTCTGGAATGCAACCCCGAGATCCCGGTCGCCCCTGGAGAGGAACATTGGCTTCTGGACACAAGCCTAGATGAGGTCTATTGGCCCTGCAGTCACTCGAGAGCAATCCCCAGCTTGCCTTCGCAACTCGAATGGAAGATTGGACTTCCCTGGGCCAACACAAGAGGCATCCCGAATTCCCCGTCGTAACTCGAGAATCCCGCCGCAACTCGAGAAAAACCACGTGGTTCCCCCGTCATCGCAAGATGAAGCCCTGTCCCGCTACACCGTCTCAGGAGAAGTCCCACGTTAGGAATTGGAGGTCGAAACGGTACTTGGCACCCTTGATGCGCCCCACAACGTTCCCCGGCATCCGGTCTCCCTGGAGAGGAACACCGTAGGTTTCCGGCACCACTTCCTCTGACGCCCCTTCTACCCTCCTGATCTCCACAGGGAGGGTCGACCTCCCCTGTCTTTGTCTGGAAGGGGTTCCCGACCTTCCGGTCGCACCTCAGGATGAGGC
>NW_011463483.1:0-514 GCF_000754665.1 Bison bison bison | reverse complement strand
AGGTAAAAAAAGAAGAAATGTACTGTTTTATGACCTGGATCATTATTGCTCTAAGTGAAGCTCTACATATTTTGAAGCTCTACAGAATTTGAAGAGTTAAGTTTTTCTACTAAAAGCATTTTTAAAAGCAGGCTTTATATTTCTATTTTGCTACCCAGATGAAAACATCTTAGTTTATATAAGAAGAGTAAATCCTTAGAATCTATATAAGAGTAAGGACACATGGAAAAATCACCACTAACTTTGAAAGTAAAATTTTATAAACGACATTAATATTTTCAACTATTAAAACAGATGTTAATGCAATGAATGCCTTAATAAGAGGATTTTGGTAAAACAAAAGATGGCTGAAATCACAAACTAGAAAATGTATTTAAGCCCACAGCACCATCTAGTGCTAAGGAGTAGGTAACAGAAGGTGTCATTTCCAGCAGCATGCAACTTTCCCAACATAGAACATACTATCAACCTCACGTCATGTGCTGAGTAACAAGTCTTACAGCTGCAGGTCAAG
>NW_011463482.1:0-502 GCF_000754665.1 Bison bison bison | reverse complement strand
ACTGACAGAATGATCTCTGTTGGTTTCCAAGGCAAACCATTCAGTATCACAGTAATCCAAGTCTGTGCCCCAACCAGTAACGCTGAAGAAGCTGAAGTTGAACGTTCTATGAAGACCTACAAGACCTTTTAGAACTAACACCCAAAAAAGATGCCTTTTCATTATATGGGACTGGGATGCAAAAGTAGGAAGTCAAGAAACACCTGGGGTAACAGGCAAATTTGGCCTTGGAATATAGAATGAATAGGGCAAAGGCTAATAGAGTTTTGCCAAGAGAACGCATTGGTCATAGCAAACACCCTCTTCCAACAACACAAGATAAGACTCTATACATGGACATCACCAGATGGTCAACACTGAAATCAGATTGATTATATTCTTTGCAGCCAAAGATGGAGAAGCTCTATACAGTCAGCAAAAACAAGACCGGGAGCTGACTGTGGCTCAGATCATGAACTCCTTATTGCCAAATTCAGACTGAAATTGAAGAAAGTAGGGAAAA
>NW_011463481.1:0-503 GCF_000754665.1 Bison bison bison | reverse complement strand
TGGAAATGGGCACCCAGGCTGGGATCGAGATCTGTAGAGTGGCATGGGTGAGGCGAAGGGGGAGCAAACGGCCCCCTCCCTCAGCTGTGTCTGTCTCCTCGACCCCTGCCCTGACCTGCAGTAGTCAGCAGCCTGGCATTCGTGGGCTGGGTGGGCGAGGGAAACCTGCTCTTTGCCAGCAACTCTCAACCTTCCATCAACTTCTGAAGCACCGTTGGGAGGGGCAGTGCTGAAAAAGCTGTTTCCTAAGCCTAGGAGCTTGGAGTCGCAGGTTTCTGGTGAGACCTGAGGACCAGTCCTTTAACAAGCTGTCCAGGGAGGAGGTAAACACTAGGAATGCAGATTTAGGGATTTAGACAAGATGGCTAACAAGCTCATCGAAGTTCTTTTCTTTACAGACTGGAGTGGAGTCAAAATACCTTGAAAATAGCTTCTACAAATGTGGTCCTTGGACCAATCCACAAGCCTCCCAAGGCACCCACTAACATCTCTGGTGATGTTTG
>NW_011463480.1:0-518 GCF_000754665.1 Bison bison bison | reverse complement strand
TGGTTTACCTAGGTTCAACCTATGGACCTCAACGAAATGGTGCCTCTGGAAAGCCTTCCCTGACACCCAGGTTTTGTGGTGAGGGAAGAGGCCCCTCTATAGGTCCTCAAAGGATCTGCCTGTGATGTATCATTTAGAGTCGTCTCAGTGAAAGCAGGAACTCTGTGTCTTCTTCTCTCCGCCTTCTATTCCCTGAAACTTCTTACATGCCTCCTAGCTCATCGTAGGTGCTCAGTATTTACTTAGTGTGTGAAAGACAGAAAAGCTCTTGGAAGCCTCAAGGGGTCACTTGGCTCGGCACTTTTGATCTCTTTGTATATTTGGCGAGTCAATTCTTTCCTTTCCTGGGTTGATGGGTACACTAAGTTCGAGGCACAATCTAAGGCATGAAGACATATCCATACATAGAGGGTCTTGCTTTCAAGGAACTCGTACAGCAGATTTCTACAAGTTAGGGCTTTTCAAATGCTCTAGAAGAATGTGAACGTTCAGTAGGCTCCATTTTCATTTCAAAGAAA
>NW_011463479.1:0-525 GCF_000754665.1 Bison bison bison | reverse complement strand
GGTCTGATGTAGCAATGATAGATGCCCCACAATGAGAAATGTAGGTGTCTAGATGGAGAACACCAAAACTAAAAGGGTTAGGGGTACATGGAAAATCTTGAGGAAATAAAAGTTGGAATCACCCTTAAATGAGTCAAGACGCAAGAATTGGATCGGGCATGGACAAATTGACCACTTCAAAAGTGAAAGAAGAGTGACAAATCTCTTTACTGTCACTTGCTTACGTGAATCATATGCAGAATATACTATTTAAATACCAGTTGAGTGAATCAAAAGCTGGCATCAAAGTGGCTGGGAGAAACAGCAAAACACTCACATATATAGATGTTAACGCAAAAACAAAGAGAAAGTGAAGAGGAAATAAAGAGCCTTTTCATGAGGGTGAATGATTAGAGTGAAAAACCGTGCTGAAAACTCTACATTCATAAAAACAAAGATAAGGGCATCTGGTCCAATCACTACTTGCGAAATAGAAGGGGTAAACATGTGGAAACAGTGACAAGCTTAATTTTCTTGAGCTTCAAA
>NW_011463478.1:0-527 GCF_000754665.1 Bison bison bison | reverse complement strand
GGTTCTTTGCTTCCACTCGAGATGAATGCCTGTCTCCCCGGGTGCGTCTGGAATGCAACCCCGAGATCCCGGTCGCCCCTGGAGAGGAACATTGGCTTCTGGACACAAGCCCAGATGAGGTCTATTGGCCCTGCAGTCAATCGAGAGCAACCCCCAGCTTTCCTTCGCAACTCGAATGGAAGATTGGACTTCCCTGGGCCAACACAAGAGGCATCCCGAATTCCCCGTCGTAACTCGAGAATCCCGCCGCAACTCGAGAAAAACCACGTGGTTCCCCCGTCATCGCAAGACTGAAGCCCTTTCCCGCTACAGCGTCTCAGGAGAAGTCCCACGTTAGGAATTGGAGGTCGAAACGGTACTTGGCACCCTTGATGCGCCCCACAAACGTTCCCCGGCATCCCGGTCTCCCTGGAGAGGAACACCGTAGGTTTTCGGGCACCACTTCCTCTGACGCCCCTTCGACCCTCCTGATCTCCACAGGAGGGTCGACCTCCCTGTCTTTGTCTGGAAGGGGTTCCCGACCTTCC
>NW_011463477.1:0-514 GCF_000754665.1 Bison bison bison | reverse complement strand
CAGGGTGGAGTTCGGAGAGGTGTCCGGGCATCGGGTCTTACCAAGAGGGACCGGGAAATCGGGGTGCTTCGCAATGTGGAAGCACCCACGAGGCCACGTCTGGAATGTCGTCGTGAGACCGGCCTCATCCTGAGGTGCGACCGGAAGGTCGGGAACCCCTTCCAGACAAAGCAGGGGAGTCGACCCTCCTGTGGAGATCGGGAGGCTAGAAGGGGCTCAGAGGAAGTGGTGCCGGAAAACCTCGGTGTTCCTCTCCAGGGAGACCGGGATGCCGGGGAACTTTGTGGGGGCGCATCAAGGGTGCCAAGTACCGTTTCCGACCTCCAATTCCTAACGTGGGACTTCTCCTGAGACGCTGTAGCGGGAAAGGGCTTCAATCTTAGACGATGACGGGGGAACCACGTGGTTTTTCTCGAGTTGCGGCGGGATTCTAACGAGTTCCGACGGGGTAATTCGGGATGCCTCTTGTGTTGGCCCAGGGAAGTCCAATCTTCCATTCGAGTTGCGAAGGAAA
>NW_011463476.1:0-509 GCF_000754665.1 Bison bison bison | reverse complement strand
TTACATGAGTGACAAGCCTGATCTGACTGATACACATGGAACATTGCATCCCACTGATACATATTATTTTCAAGAGCCAAAGGAACATATAACAAAAAGAATATATATTGGGCCATTAGGAAAGCACAAATTATTTCAAAGGACTGAAATAATGCAGGGTATACTTAGCGATTGCAATGGGCTGATGGTTTATGGGCCCTCAAACTTCATCCGGCAGGTGGTGATGATCCAAGGAGGCAGGCACTCTGGGAGGGGTCAGGCCAGGAGGGAATGGGCTCCTGTGCTGCGAGAACAGGGAGAAGCAGCAGGCAGTCTAGGAACCAGGAAACAGGCCTCACCAGACGAGGCACCTGCTGGTGATCTTGGGCCTCCCCAGCCTCCAGGCCTACAAGAAACAACTTTCTGTTGTTTATCAGCTAGTCTACGGGATTTATAACAGTAGCCCCAAAAGCCTACAACACGGCTCTTCATGGAATTAAGCTAGAAATCAAACAAGGGTCACTAGAAAA
>NW_011463475.1:0-524 GCF_000754665.1 Bison bison bison | reverse complement strand
CTCATCATAGTGGAAATGTAGGACACATTTTATGTTGTTATTTTAGGATATAAAAAATAATAATAATAAATATGATGAAACAATGGATCTGAAGGAAGGACCACATGGTCTAGTTAATTTTTACTTTCCTTCTAATTTATTTATTTGAATTTATTTTTTAAATTACAGAAATTTAAAAAAATGAGAGTCATGTCTGCTGATTCGAATAACCCATATCCTCCAAGATCACTTCCTTTTTTCTGTACTTTTCAATATGAATATAAAATAGGGGTATTTAAAATAGCAAGGAACTTTCCTGGTGGTCCAGTGGCTAAGACTCCATGCTCCCAATACAGGGGGCCTGGTTTTGGCCCCTGGTCAGGGAACTAGCAGAGAAGGCAATGGCACCCCACTCCAGTACTCTTGCCTGGAAAATCCCATGGATGGAGGAAGCTGGTGGGCTGCAGTCCATGGGGTCGCTAAGAATCAGACACAACTGAGCGACTTCACTTTCACTTTTCACTTTCATGCATTGGAGAAGGAAA
>NW_011463474.1:0-502 GCF_000754665.1 Bison bison bison | reverse complement strand
GGAGTTCACGCAAACTCACGTCCATTGAGTAGGTGATGCCATCCAGCCATCTCATCCTCTGCCATCCTCTTCTCCTCCTGCCCCCAATCCCTCCCAGCATCAGAGTCTTTTCCAATGAATCAACTCTTCACATAAGGTGGCCAAAGTACTAGAGTTTCAGTTTAGCATCATTCCTTCCAAAGAACACCCAGGACCGATCTCCTTTAGAATGGACTGGTTGGATCTCCTTGCAGTCTAAGGGACTCTCAGGAGTCTTCTCCAACACCACAGTTTAAAAGCAGCAATTCTTTGGTGCTCAGCCTTCTTCACAGTCCAACTCTCGCATCCATACATGACCACTGGAAAAACCATAGCCTTGACTAGATGGACCTTTGTTGGCAAAGTAATGTCTCTGCTTTTCAATATGCTATCTAGGGTGGTCATAACTTTTCTTCCAAAGAGTAAGTGTCCTTTAATTTCATGGCTGCAGTCACCATCTGCAGTGATTTTGGAGCCCAGAAAA
>NW_011463473.1:0-514 GCF_000754665.1 Bison bison bison | reverse complement strand
TAGTGAAAGTGAAGTCGCTCAGTCGTGCCCGACTCTTGAGCGACCCCACTGGACTGCAGCCTACCCAGGCTCTTCCGTCCATGAGATTTTCCAGGCAAGAGTACTGGAGTGGGGTGCCATTGCCTTCTCCCATATCTATTCACAAGCCTGCCTAAATCATTGACTTCTAGCCACCTTTGGGATGCCAATGACCACCCAGCCTTACCAGGCCACAGAGGAGAGAAAACACTTACCACAGGAGGTCCGGGTAAGGAACAAGGAACTAACAAGCTCCCACCAACCAGGATTCTGCAGAGGTCAACAAGAGGTCAGCAAGAGATGGGAGACTGCAGTCCAGAGGTCCTAGCAACTTCCAGCGAGCAGCAAAGACCCAGCATAGTCAAAACGAATTCAATGGTACCAAAAACAAATAAATAAACGGACAGAAGTTCTTGGAACACATGACTGAGGTTAGGGGTGAGGCAGTACATGTATGTGCCAGGATACTCTTAAAGTATACTCTTAACATAGATGA
>NW_011463472.1:0-539 GCF_000754665.1 Bison bison bison | reverse complement strand
AAAAATAGTTTTATCTTATCCTAGCTCAGTGGCAACAATTAATTAATAAAAGGAAGGAAAAAAGAAGTGTGGAACTTTTAAGAAAAAAAAAAAAAAGAAGTAAGCAATATAGTAATCCATTCAATAAGGATCACTACAAGTCTTTTACAATACAGTGATTGGCAAGTTGCCCTGATAGATTTCAGGGGTCAAATTTGTTTCATTTGCCCTCAAGCCCCCACAGTCGTTAAAAGTTCAAAAATGTTAGATTGGCAGTTTGAGGATACCTGTGGAACTTTCCAACCGTATGTAGTTCCTACGCTCCCCTTTACCCTATGGGGGAGGGACGTGCTGTCTCAAATAGGAGATACTCAGAGAAGGGTTTTCTCAATTTCTTAGTTATCAACAGGTGGTACAATTAACAATACTTTATATATTGTTATAAATACGTAATATAAATATATTTGCCTAACTACAGTTTGCCTAATTAGGTATGGGTATAAATAAAACATAATAAAGGTATACCTAATTCTATTTATAGATCTATACTTACTTAATTT
>NW_011463471.1:0-527 GCF_000754665.1 Bison bison bison | reverse complement strand
TCCGTGGGTCGCTTCCACATTGCGAAGCACCCCGATTTCCCCGGTCCCCTCTTGGTAAGAACCCGACTCCCGGACACCTCTCCGAACTCCACCCTGTGAATGAAGTCAACACGAAGGGGCAGTGACTCGCCCGTGCATCGTCCGGAAAAGACCCCCAGGTTCCAAATACCGCTCGACAAGTGGCCTCTCTCCCCGGGGACACCTCGAGAGGCAAGCGGAGTTCCGGGCCTCAACCCAAGACGAGGCCTGACTCTCCTGTCCCAGTCTGCTGGGACCCTGCGATCAGAGTCTGAAATCAGAGGAACCCTGAGGTTCCTGCCTCAACTGGAGATGAGGCCCTCTTCCAATGCACGAAACCCCGTGGAGTCCCGAGAGGCGCCCCCCACCTCCAGTTTCCCTGACTTCTCAGAGCCACCATGAGAAGCCCCCTGAGGTCACCTGCACAAGTCGAGGGAAGCCAGGGTTTCCTGCCTCAACCCGAGAAAGACCTCGAGAGACCTTCTTCCACACGTCTCGAGGCCAGGTTC
>NW_011463470.1:0-533 GCF_000754665.1 Bison bison bison | reverse complement strand
GGGCCAACACAAGAGGCATCCCGAATTCCCGTCGTAACTCGACGAATCCCGCCGCAACTCGAGAAAACCACGTGGTCCCCGTCATCGCAAGATGAAGCCCTTTCCGCTACAGCGTCTCAGGAGAAGTCCCACGTTAGGAACTTGGAGGTCGAAACGGTACTTGGCACCCTTGATGCGCCCCCACAAAGTTCCCCGGCATCCCGGTCTCCCTGGAGAGGAACACCGAGGTTTTCCGGCACCACTTCCTCTGAGCCCCTTCTAACCTCATGATCTCCACAGGAGGGTCGACTCCCCTGCTTTGTCTGGAAGGGGTTCCCGACCTTCCGGTCGCACCTCAGGATGAGGCCGGTCTCACGACGACATTCCAGACGTGGCCTCGTGGGTGCTTCCACATTGCGAAGCACCCCGATTTCCCGGTCCCCTCTTGGTAAGAACCCGATGCCCGGACACCTCTCCGAACTCCACCCTGTGAATGAAGTCAACACGAAGGGGCAGTGACTCGCCCGTGCATCGTCCGGAAAAGACCCCCAGGT
>NW_011463469.1:3665-4073 GCF_000754665.1 Bison bison bison | reverse complement strand
ACCCGACTTCCCTGGCGCCCCACGAGAGGCTCACTGACCTCGCCGTCGTACCTCCTGAGAAACCGCACACTGGGGCCGCCGCTCGAGAACAACCCCGAGATCCCCCCGTCATCGAGAGATGAGGGCCTTCGTCTCCTGCATGGCCTAGAGACCAATCTCGCGACCTCTCTCCAAACGCCTCAGGAGGCTTGACTCCCTTGAGTCCACCCAGTGAGGTCCAAGAGATACCCGTCGCGATTCGAGAGCAGAGCGGGGTTCTTTGCTTCCACTCGAGATGAATGCCTGTCTCCCCGGGTGCGTCTGGAATGCAACCCCGAGATCCCTGTCGCCCCTGGAGAGGAACATTGGCTTCTGGACACAAGCCTAGATGAGGTCTATTGGCCCTGCAGTCACTCGAGAGCAATCCCC
>NW_011463469.1:0-405 GCF_000754665.1 Bison bison bison | reverse complement strand
GTCTGGAAGGGGTTCCCGACCTTCCGGTCGCACCTCAGGATGAGGCCGGTCTCACGAAGACATTCCAGACGTGGCCTCGTGGGTGGTTCCACATTCCGTAGGGCCCCGATTTCCCGGTCCCCTCTTGAGAAGAACCCGATGCCCGGACACCTCTCCGAACTCCACCCTGTGAATGAAGTGCACACGAAGGGGCAGTTTTTCCGTGCATCGTTCGGAAAAAACCCCAGGTTCCAACAACAGCTCGACAAGCGGCCTCTCTCCCCGGGGACATCTCGAGAGGCAAGCGGAGTTCCATGCCTCAACCCAAGACGAGGCCTGACTCTCCTGTCCCCAGTCTGCAGGGACCCTGCGATCGGATCTGAAATCAGAGGTACCCTGCGGTTCCTGCCTCAACTGGAGATGAGG
>NW_011463468.1:0-685 GCF_000754665.1 Bison bison bison | reverse complement strand
GGAGCCTACTGAACGTTCACATGCTTCTAGAGCATTTGAAAAGCCCTAACTTGTAGAAATCTGCTGTACGAGTTCCTTGAAAGCAAGACCCTCTATGTATGGATATGTCTTCATGCCTTAGATTGTGCCTCGAATATAGTGTACCCAATCAACCCAGGAAAGGAAAGAATTGACTCGCCAAATATACAAAGAGATCAAAAGTGCCGAGCCAAGTGACCCCTTGAGGCTTCCAAGAGCTTTTCTGTCTTTCACACACTAAGTAAATACTGAGCACCTACGATGAGCTAGGAGGCATGTAAGAAGTTTCAGGGAATAGAAGGCGGAGAGAAGAAGACACAGAGTTCCTGCTTTCACTGAGACGACTCTAATGATACATCACAGGCAGATCCTTTGAGAACCTATAGAGGGGCCTCTTCCCTCACCACAAAACCTGGGTGTCAGGGAAGGCTTTCCAGAGGCACCATTTCGTTGAGGTCCATAGGTTGAACCTAGGTAAACCAGGGTTGAGATGCAGGAAGAATTTCAGGCAGGGAAAATAGCATCTTGGAAGGCTATGTGACCAGGGAAACTTAGGACATTCAAGAAACGAAAAATGCCCTATGGGATGGAAGCCAAAGAGTGCAGAGGGCATTCCAGGCAAAAGACATCAGAGAAGAACGTGAGGAGCAAGCCTGAAGGGAAGTGG
>NW_011463467.1:0-504 GCF_000754665.1 Bison bison bison | reverse complement strand
CCTAAACAATCTATTTTTAAAAAAAGAAAGAAAGAAAGACTCTGCATCATGTAATAACCTATATTGGAAAAGAACCTAAAAAAGAATAGATATGTCTGTATAATTAAATCACTGTGATACACATCTGAAACACATTGTAAATCAAATATATTTCCATGAAAATTTGTAAAGAAAGCTTTTAAAATACAAGGCTATAAGGAAAAAATCGTAAAGAAAGTAGAAGGTATATATGAATTGAAACAAAAATAGAGAACAACAAAAATAAAACTTGTTGGGATAAGAAAACAAGAGCTGCTTCTTGGAAAAACAAAATCAGAAACACTGATACAACTGTGGCAATCTAATAAGGGGAAGAGGAGGTTAATTCCAATACTAGAAATGAGAAATGGAATGCGGTTCTGAAAGGATAATGTTCAAGTCTGAGTGGAATTACTTTTGTTTCAGGAAAGATCCAGTCAAGCAAAACCCTGGGGAAAGAAAGGGAAGGAAAGAAAGAGGAAGAGA
>NW_011463466.1:0-503 GCF_000754665.1 Bison bison bison | reverse complement strand
TCTCGCGACCTCTCTCCAAACGCCTCAGGAGGCTTTGACCCCTTGAGTCCACCTACGTGAGCTCCAAGAGATACCCGTCGCGATTTCGAGAGCAGACGGGGTTCTTTGCTTCCACTCGAGATGAATGCCTGTCTCCCCGGGTGCGTCTGGAATTGCAACCCCGAGATCCCTGTGCCCCTGGAGAGGAACATTGGCTTTCTGGACACAAGCCTAGATGAGGTCTATTGGCCCTGCAGTCACTCGAGAGCAATCCCCAGCTTACCTTCGCAACTCGAATGGAAGATTGGACTTGCCTGGGCCAACACAAGAGGCATCCTGAATTCCCCGTCGTAACTCGAGAATCCCGCCGTAACTCGAGAAAAACCACGTGGCTCCCCCGTCATCGCAAGATGAAGCCCATTCCCGCTACAGCGTCTCGGGAGAAGTCCCACGTTACGGAATTGGAGATCGAAAGGGCACTTGGCACCCTTGATGCGACCCACAAAGTTCCCCGAAATCCCGGT
>NW_011463465.1:0-515 GCF_000754665.1 Bison bison bison | reverse complement strand
ACACACACACACACACACACACACACACTACGGCTACATGGTAGAGAGAGTTTAGTACATGAGGAATGAAAGCCCTAAAACTTTACTGTAAGGAAAACAGATGTTTTACAAGGAAATGAGAGTCTGATTATACCAACCTTCTTACAGCACATAAGGCTGTAGAGGTTGATAAAATCAGAGGTGAAGAATGGAGACTGGAAAAAAAAAGTTGGGGGGTAAAAATAAATTGATACAAAAATTCTAAGTATAAAATGTCTTAAAAGTAAACTAGCAAGAAATAACAGAGAAGGCAATGGCACCCCACTCAAGTCCTCTTGCCTGGAAAATCCCATGGGTAGAGGAGCCTGGTAGGCTGCAGTCCTTGGGGTCGTGAAGAGTCGGACATGACTGAGCGACTTCACTTTCACTTTTCACCTTCATGCATTGGAGAAGGAAGTGGCAACCCACTCTAGTCTTCTAGCCTGGAAAATCCCAGGGATGAGGGAGGCTGGTGGGATGCTGTCTATGGGGTCACA
>NW_011463464.1:0-514 GCF_000754665.1 Bison bison bison | reverse complement strand
TGGGAAATCAGTGAAAACTTATTATATAAACTGCATTGCATAGGAGATAAGCTATTTTCACAGGTCAGAGTTAGCTAACTGTAGACAAAACTTTGTTAATCTAGTTGCAAACAATCTACTCTTAAAAAAAAATTGTGTATAAATAAAAACCTGGCTTTAAAGAGTAATGGGAGGGAGGCCTCACTCTCTTCTGCATTGTTTAGACTGCTTTTGAATTCCTATGTGCAATTTTGGAAAAGTGCCACAGCTTGGTCACTAATAAAAATACATGACAGACAGTTAAAGACACCCTCAGGAAATAGATGGCACATTCAGAAAAGGTGAACAAAAAAGGAGGACAGTATAAAGAGAAGAATTAAGGAAAGCAACAAGGAAGGTGAATTACTCTCAGGAGACAGAGGGAGGGGTTACCAGACCCTATGAGTCCTGTAGCTCAAGGAACCTGGCCCCTGCAAAATGGTGCCATCCCATGGCAGAGAAGGACCCGGGAGAATAAATGCCATGACTACTAGTT
>NW_011463463.1:0-518 GCF_000754665.1 Bison bison bison | reverse complement strand
TCTCTCCCCGGGGACCGACCTCGAGAGGCAAGCGCAGTTCCATGCCTCAACCCAACGACGAGGCCCTGACTCTCCTGTCCCCACGTCTGCAGGGACCCTGCGATCGGAGTCTGAAATCAGAGGAACCCTGAGGTTCCCTGCCTCAACTGGAGATGAGGCCCTCTTCCAATGCACCAAACCCCGTGGTGTCCCGACGAGGCCCCCCCCCCCCACCCTCCAGTTTCCCTGACTTCTCAGAGCCACCATGAGAAACCCCCTGAGGTCACCTGCACAAGTCGAGGGAAGCCAGGGTTTCCTGCCTCAACCCGAGAAAGACCTCGAGAGACCTTCTTCAACACGTCTCGAGGCCAGGTTCCCCTACCATGACTCGAGAGCAATGACGCGCTCCCCCTCGCCACTCGCATGGAGACCCGACTTCCCTGGCGCCCCACGAGAGGCTCGCTGACCTAGCCGTCGTACCTCGTGAGAAACCGCACCCTGGGGCCGCCGCTCGAGAACCACCCCGAGACTCCCCCGTC
>NW_011463462.1:0-501 GCF_000754665.1 Bison bison bison | reverse complement strand
GAGGCGTTTGGAGAGAGGTCGCGAGGTTGGCCTCTAGGCCATGCAGGAGACGAAGGCCCTCATCGTCCGCGGTGACGGGGGAGTCTCGGGGTGGTTCTCGAGCGGCGGCCCCAGGGTGCGGTTTCTCACGAGGTACGACGGCGAGGTCAGTGAGCCTCTCGTGGGGCGCCAGGGAAGTCGGGTCTCCATGAGAGTGGCGAGAGGGTGCGCGTCATTGCTCTCGAGTCATGGTAGGGGAACCTGGCCTCGAGACGTGTTGAAGAAGGTCTCTCGAGGTCTTTCTCGGGTTGAGGCAGGAAACCCTGGCTTCCCTCGACTTGTGCAGGTGACCTCAGGGGGCTTCTCATGGTGGCTCTGAGAAGTCAGGGAAACTGGAGTGTGGGGGGGGCCGTCTCGGGACTCCACGGGGTTTGGTGCATTGGAAGAGGGCCTCATCTCCAGCTGAGGCAGGAACCTCAGGGTTCCTCTGATTTCAGACTCCGATCGCAGGGTCCCTGCAGA
>NW_011463461.1:0-512 GCF_000754665.1 Bison bison bison | reverse complement strand
TCAGTGAGCCGTCTCGTGGGGGCGGCCAGGGAAGTCGGGTCTCCATGCGAGTGGCGAGGGGCAGCGCGTCATTGCCTCGAGTCATGGTAGGGGAATCTGGCCTCGAGACTCGTTGAAGAAGGTCTCTCGAGATCTTTCTCAGGTTGAGGCAGGAGACCCTGGGTTCCCTCGACTTGTGCAGGTGACCTCAGGGGGCTTCTCATGGTGGCTCTGAGAAGTCAGGGAAACTGGATTTGGGAGGGGCCTCTCGGGAGTCCACTGGGTTTGGTGCATTGGAAGAGGGCCTCATCTCCAGTTGAGGCAGGAACCTCAGGGTTCCTCTGATTTCAGACTCCGATCGCAGGGTCCCTGCAGACATGGGACAGGGGAGACAGGCCTCGTCTTGGGTTGAGGCTTGGAACTCCTCTTGCCTCTCTAGGTGTCCCCTGGGAGAGAGGCAACTTGTCGAGCTGAATTTGGAACCTGGGGTTTTTTTCTGATCGACGCACGGGCGAGTCACTGCCCCTCCGTGT
>NW_011463460.1:0-508 GCF_000754665.1 Bison bison bison | reverse complement strand
GTGTGTCTGTCTGTGTGCCTGCCTGTGGCTCGTCTGCTCTCTCAGGGAAGGGTCGAGGGGCTTGGGCGTGGGGGCAAAGGGGGGCCGTCGGTAGTGCGAAGGGGAGGGGCTGAGGCGCTCCGCTCGACCGCGCCTCCCTGGCTTCTGGTGGGTTTGGGCACCGGACAGGTGCCGGGCAAGTTGGGCGCTCAAGTTTCGCTGCGCCTAGGCCGCAGCAGGTTCAGAGGCCCCTGGGCCGCGGGGGTTGGGAGGCGGCGGGCGCCGAAGACCGACACGTCCGGGGCCGCGCGGGCCTGAGCAGCGAATGGGATCGGGGGGAGGCCCCGCTCAGCGAGCGCGGCCGGGTCTGGAGTGGCCGCGGGTGGGAGGGCGCCGAGACCTCCGCACCCCTCAGCCCAGCCCCCAGGCCCCGCGCGCACGCATGCACGCACGCCCTCCCGGTCAATGGGGGGGTCCTGGAAGCCCCTCGGGCCCCCGGGCCCGGCCAGGCCCTTGCTGGTCTGGTGTT
>NW_011463459.1:0-525 GCF_000754665.1 Bison bison bison | reverse complement strand
AGTAGGCTGATGGCTCAAACTGTTCCAAGGGAGGAGCAGTAGGGCTGGTCACCCAAACTGCTCCGTGGGGGAACAAGAGGGCTGATAACCCAGTTGTCCGAGAACGGGGGGCAATAGGGCTGGTAACCCCAATTGCTGGGAGCTTACCTTCGAAATCCTGTATCGGGCGCCACCTGCTGGGGACCAGCCCCAGCTGATCCAGGGTATTCGAAGGAGAGACGGCCTAGGCGACTATTTATATGCTAATTAGAGATATAGAGAACAATAGAATGAGGATAGCTCAGTAGGAAAATTCAGTGGAGAAAAGAAGCTGAGTAGCTTGGTTTACGCGGGAGACCAATAAAACTTCAAGACAAGAAGTTTGCACCACTTACGTAGGCCGCAGGCGCCCTCTCGAATAGCGGAAGGTGTCTCACCCTAGACTCCTTCTCGAGTGGGTCTTAGAAGCCCAGGCATAATTAGTAAGCGTGGTGGGTTCCGCGCTCCAGATGGAGACTCAGCTGGAGGTTGGAGGGAAGAATGACA
>NW_011463458.1:0-504 GCF_000754665.1 Bison bison bison | reverse complement strand
ACTCGACAAGTGGCCTGTCTCCCCGGGAACACCTCGAGAGGCAAGCGGATTTCCATGTCTCAGCACAAGACGAGGCCTGACGCTCCTTTCCCAAGTCTGCAGGGACCCTGGGATCGGAGTCTGAAATCAGAGGAACCCTGAGGTTTCTGCCTCAACTGGAGGTGAGGCCCTCTTCCAATGCACAAACCCAGTGGAGTGCCGAGAGGCCCCTCCCACCTCCAGTTTCCCTGACTTCTCAGAGTCACCATGAGAAGCCCCCTGAGGTCACCTGCACAAGTCAAGGGAACCCAGGGTGTCCTGCCTCAATCCGAGAAAGACCTCGAGAGACCTTCTTCAACACGTCTCGAGGCCAGATTCCCCTACTATGACTTGAGAGCAATGACGCGCTCCCCCTCGCCATTCGCATGGAGACCCGACTTCCTTGGCGCCCCACGAGAGGCTCACTGACCTCGCCGTCGTACCTCGCGAGAAACCGCACACTGGGGCCGCCGCTCGAGAACATCC
>NW_011463457.1:0-531 GCF_000754665.1 Bison bison bison | reverse complement strand
ACGTGGTTTTTCTCGAGTTGCGGCGGGATTCTCGAGTTACGACGGGGAATTCGGGATGCCTCTTGTGTTGGCCCAGGGAAGTCCAATCTTCCATTCGAGTTGCGAAGGAAAGCTGGGGATTGCTCTCGAGTGACTGCAGGGCCAATAGACCTAATCTGGGCTTGTGTCCAGAAGCCAATGTTCCTCTCCAGGGGCGACCGGGATCTCGGGGTTGTATTCCAGACGCACCCGGGGAGACAGGCATTCATCTCGAGTGGAAGCAAAGAACCCCGCTCTGCTCTCCAGTCGCGCCGGGTATATCTTGGAGCTCACTGGGTGGACTAAAGGGAGTCAAGCCTCCTGAGGCGTTTGGAGAGAGGTCGCGAGGTTGGCCTCTAGGCCATGCAGGAGACGAAGGCCCTCATCTCCGCGATGACGGGGGAGTCTCGGGGTGGTTCTCCAGCGGCGGCCCCAGGGTGCGGTTTCTCACGAGGTAGGACGGCGAGGTCAGTGAGCCTCTCGTGGGGCGCCAGGGAAGTCGGGTCTCCATGC
>NW_011463456.1:0-524 GCF_000754665.1 Bison bison bison | reverse complement strand
GACAGGCCACTTGTCGAGCGGTATTTGGAACCTGGGGTTCTTCTCCCGACGATCACGGGCGAGTCACTGCCCCTTCGTGTTGACTTCATTCACAGGGTGGAGTTGGAAGAGGTGTCCGGGCATCGGGGAACGGCAATCGGGGTCCTTCGGAATGTGGAACCACCCACGAGGCCACGTCTGGAATGTCGTCGTGAGACCGGCCTCATCCTGAGGTGCGACCGGAAGGTCGGGAACACCTTCCAGACAAAGCAGAGGAGTCGACCCTCCTGTCCAGATCAGGAGGGTAGAAGAGGCTCAGAGGAAGTGGTGCCGGAAAACTTCGGTGTTCCTCTCGAGGGAGACCGGGATGTCGGGGCACTTTGTGGGTCGCATCAAGGGTGACAAGTACCGTTTCGAACTCCAATTCCTAAAGTGGGACTTCTCCTGACACGCTGTAGTGGCACAGGGCTACATCTTGGGATGACGGGGGAACCACGTGGTTTTTCTCGAGGTGTAGCAGGATTCTCGAATTACGACGGGGAATT
>NW_011463455.1:0-552 GCF_000754665.1 Bison bison bison | reverse complement strand
CCCAGTTGAGGGTAGCGACCCATGCCGGCTCAGGAGTGTTTGCCGGGGGGCGGTCCAAGGGCAGGACCTAGCCTGATTGAGGGCGGGGAACCCGATGTGGGCTCAGGAATGCTTCTCGGGGCTGGATCGTGGGAAGGACCCAGCCTGCTTCGGGGCAGGGACTGAGACGCGCGCTGAGGATTATGTTCCTGGACTCGACTATGCAAAGTCCCAGGAACGCCTGCGCGACTGCGGGGACCGAGAGGTGGGGTCGGGAGACTGTGCAAGGGGCCCGCACAAGGGCAGGACCTCGACTGGTGACGTTCAGTGACCGAGACGGGGCTCAGGAGTTTACACGGGCGCCTCAGAAAGGGCGGGACCCAGCCTGCTTTTATGCAGCGCTTGAGGTGAGGGCGCAGCAGTGTTTCCCGGGGGTTTGAACAAGGGGAGGACTCACCGTCGTTCGGGGACAGGGAGCCAATTTCGACTCAGGATTGTTTGTTGGGGGCCTTGGCCAGAGGCAGAAACCACCGAGGTTGAGTGGAGGGACCAAGGTGGACGCGCAGGTGCGTT
>NW_011463454.1:0-514 GCF_000754665.1 Bison bison bison | reverse complement strand
CGAGGAAAGCTGGGGATTGCTCTCGAGTGACTGCAGGCCAAATAGACCTCATCTAGGCTTGTGTCCAGAGGCCAATGTTCCTCTCCAGGGGCGACAGGGATCTCGGGGTTGCATTCCAGACGGACCCGGGAGACAGGCATTCATCTCGAGTGGAAGCAAAGAACCCCGCTCTGCTCTCGAATCGCGACGGGTATCTCTTGGAGCTCACTGGGTGGACTCAAGGGAGTCAAGCCTCCTGAGGCGTTTGGAGAGAGGTCGCGAGATTGGTCTCCAGGCCATGCAGGAGACGAAGGCCCCCGTCTCTCGATGACGGGGGAATCTCGGGGTTGTTCTCGAGCGGCGGCCCCAGTGTGCGGTTTCTCACGAGGTACGACGGCGAGGTCAGTGAGCCTCTCGTGGGGCGCCAGGGAAGTCGGGTCTCCATGCGAGTGGCGAGGGGGAGCGCGTCACTGGTCCCGAGCCATGGTAGGGGAATCTGGCCTCGAGACGCGTTGAAGAAGGTCTCTCGAGGTCT
>NW_011463453.1:0-506 GCF_000754665.1 Bison bison bison | reverse complement strand
CCTACACAGCTCTGTGCACATCTGCCCCCTCCCCCCCTCCACAGCCACGCAGACATTTCCAAGTGACCTCCTAAGGCCTTCGCCAAACTACGAGGGCACCTCTGGGTCTTCCTTGTTTCCCTACTATTTTTACGGAATCTTTTAACTAAAAAAAAAAGAAAAAACAAAAAACAGTTAAAAAAAAAAAAAAAACCCGACACATTTCTTCGTACAATGCCACAGTGGAAGGAATACAGGCCTTCAATATTAAGACCTAAATTTGCAAAAAACTTGGAGCTTGGTTTTTTGTTTTGTTTTGTTTGAATCAAACCACCACATCATTTACAATTTTTACACGTTCTAATTATTCGGTTCCAAAACACCAAACTTGTACTGCGCACGGTCCCCATGGAAAGGCCCCCTCAGCAGGACAGCCACAGATGCTGCCATGAAAGGGCAGCAGGGTGCCCTCCTCCCTTGTTTTCTGCCTGGGTGGCCACCGGGTTTTGAAACCCATGCACCCTACT
>NW_011463452.1:0-531 GCF_000754665.1 Bison bison bison | reverse complement strand
AAGATATACAATGGATTAAAGACAATCTCTTTACAAGTGGTGCTGGGAAATCTGTCAACCACATGTAAAGAAATGAAACTAGACCACTTTCTAACACCATACACAAAAATAAACTCAAAATGGATTAAAGATCTCAACGTAAGACCAGAAACTATAAAACTCCTAGAGGAGAACATAGGCAAAACACTCTCTGACATACATCACAGCAGGATCCTCTATGAACCCACCTCCCAGAATATTGGAAATAAAAGCAAAAATAAACAAATGGGACCTAATTACCTTAAAAGCTTCTGCACATCAAAGGAAACTATTAGCAAGGTGAAAAGACAGCCTTCAGAATGGGAGAAAATAATAGCAAATGAAGCAACTGACAAACAACTCATCTCAAAATATACAAGCAACTCCTACAGCTCAATTCCAGAAAAATAAATGACCCAATCAAAAAATGGGCCAAAGAACTAAATAGACATTTCTCCAAAGAAGACATACAGATGGCTAACAAACACATGAAAAGATGCTCAACATCACTCA
>NW_011463451.1:0-523 GCF_000754665.1 Bison bison bison | reverse complement strand
GGGAAACGTGGAGTGGGGGGGGGGCCGGTCTCGGGACGTCCACGGGGTTTGGTTGCATTGGAAGAGGGCCTCATCTCCAGTTGAGGCAGGAACCTCAGGGTTCCTCAGATTTCAGACTCCGATCGCAGGGTCCCTGCAGACTGGGTACAGGAGAGTAAGGCCTCGTCTTGGGTTGAGGCATGGAACTCCGCTTGCCTCTCGAGGTGTCCCCGGGGAGAGAGGCCACTTGTCGAGCTGTATTTGGAACCGGGGGTTTTTTCCGGACGATGCACGGGCGAGTCACTGCCCCTTCGTGTTGACTTCATTCACAGGGTGGAGTTCGGAGAGGTGTCCGGGCATCGGGTTCTTACCAAGAGGGGACCGGGAAATCGGGGTGCTTCGCAATGTGGAAGCACCCGCGAGGCCACGTCTGGAATGTCGTCGTGAGACAGGCCTCATCCTGAGGTGCGACCGGAAGGTCGGGAACCCTTTCCAGACAAAGCAGGGGAGTCGACCCTCCTGTGGAGATCAAGAGGGTAGAAGG
>NW_011463450.1:0-506 GCF_000754665.1 Bison bison bison | reverse complement strand
ATTAAAAAGAATCATACACCATGACCAAGTGGGCTTATCCCAGGGATGCAAGGATTCTTCAATATACCGCAAATCAATCAAGTAATACACCACATTAACAAATTGAAAATAAAAACCATATGATTATCTCAATAGATGCAGAGAAAGCCTTTGACAAAATTCAACACCCATTTATGATAAAAACTCTCCAGAAAGCAGGAATAGAAGGAACATACCTCAACATAATAAAAGCTATATATGACAAACCCACAGCAAACATTATTCTCAATGGTGAAAAGTTGAAAGCATTTCCTCTAAAGTCAGGAACAAGACAAGGGTGCCCACTTTCACCATTACTATTCAACATAGTTTTGGAAGTTTTGGCCACAGCAATCAGAGCAGAAAAAGAAATAAAAGGAATCCAAATTGGAAAAGAAGAAGTAAAACTCTCACTATTTGCAGATGACATGATCCTCTACATAGAAAACCCTAAAGACTCCACCAGAAAATTACTAGAACTAATCAAT
>NW_011463449.1:0-578 GCF_000754665.1 Bison bison bison | reverse complement strand
AAATCAACAGAAAGAAATACAAAAAAGAAAATACAAAATTTAGCATAGAAACGAAAGAAAATAGAAAACACAACAACCCAAAACGTGTGAGACACTGTAAAAGCAGTCCTAAGGGGAAAGTTCATAGCAATACAGGCATACCTCAAGAAACAAGAAAAAGTCAAATAAATAACCTAACCCTACACTAAAGCAACTAGAAAAGGAAGAAATGAAGAACCCCAGGGTTAGTAGAAGGAAAGAAATCTTAAAAATTAGGGCAGAAATAAATGCAAAAGAAACAAGAGACCGTAGCAAAAACCAACAAAGCCAAAAGCTGGTTCTTTGAAAGGATAAATAAAATTGACAAACCATTAGCCAGACTCATCAAGAAACAAAGGGAGAAAAATCAAATCAATAAAATTAGAAATGAAAATGGAGAGATCACAAGAGACAACACAGAAATACAAAGGATCATAAGAGACTACTATCAACAATTATATGCCAATAAAATGGACAACGTGGAAGAAATGGACAAATTCTTAGAAAAGTACAACTTTCCAAAACTGGACCAGGAAGAAATAGAAAATCTTAACAGACCC
>NW_011463448.1:0-501 GCF_000754665.1 Bison bison bison | reverse complement strand
GGGTGGTGGTGTGTGTGTGTGTGTGTGTGTGTGCGTGGCGTGCGGGGGAGGGTGGGGGGACCGGCTACTATACACTGATAGGTATGTTACCAATCTGTCGAATGCCAATATAAAAGTTCAGTTCTTGGTTGCTGAAGGGAAATGTATGACTTGGTATTAAAAGAAGGTATGTGGCATGAAATCGCATTTTCTGAAGGAAAACTATGTCGTTATTTCTTCCAGGGGGCAGTTTCAGGATGGGAGAAGCAAAGGAATGGGTACAGAATGGGATAAGGAGGTTGTAGGGAAAGTGGACCCCCAGAAAAGAGTGTTGTGCCTAGCACAAGGTTTCTTGAGAGGTTGAACTGCCTTTGCTAATGGATTTTAAGTTTCTTTACCTCTTCCGTGATCTCTTCTAGGTTGACCTAGAACAGAAATCTTTTGTTAGCTTTGGCTAAGTGGAGAAGTATTGCTTCACGGTGACTTGTGTGATCCTACCTGACTGTTCTAAACCCTTTTGAT
>NW_011463447.1:0-511 GCF_000754665.1 Bison bison bison | reverse complement strand
CTGGAATGCAACCCCGACGATCTCTCGTCGCCCCTCGGAGAGGAACATTGGTTTCTGGACACAAGCCTAGATGAGGTCTACTGACCCTGCAGTCACTTGAGAACAATACCCAGCTTTCCTTAGCAACTCGAATGGAAGATTGGACGTCCCTGGGCCAACACAAGAGGCATCCTGAATTCCCTGTCGTAAATCGAGTATCCCGCCGCAACTCGAGGAAAACCACGTGGTTATCCCGTCATTGCAAGATGAAGCCCTTTCCGCTCCAGCGTCTCAGGAGAAGTCCCACGTTAGGAATTGGAGGTTGAAACGGTACTTGGCACCCTTGATGCGCCCCACAAAGTTCCCCGACATCACGGTCTCCCTCGAGAGGAACACCGAGGTTTTCCGGCACCATTTCCTCTGAGCCCCTTCTACCCTTCTGATCTGGACAGGAGGGTGGACTCCCCTGCTTTGTCTGGAAGAGGTTCCCGACCTTCCGCTTGCACCTCAGGATGAGGCCGGTCTTACAACG
>NW_011463446.1:0-510 GCF_000754665.1 Bison bison bison | reverse complement strand
GACGCGCTCGCCCTCGCCTCTCGCATGGAGACCCGACTTCCCTCGGCGCCCACCGAGAGGCTCATGACCCTCGCCGTCGTACCTCGTGAGAAACCGCACACTGGGGCCGCCGCTCGAGAACAGCCCCGAGATCCCCCGTCATCGCGAGATGAGGGCCTTTCGTCTCCTGCATGGCCTACGGACCAATCTCGCGACCTCTCTCCAAACGCCTCAGGAGGCTTGACTCCCTTTAGTCCACCCAGTGAGCTCCAAGAGATACCCGTCGCGACTCGAGAGCAGAGCGGGGTTCTTTGCTTCCACTCGAGATGGATGCCTAGCTCCCCGGGTGTGTCTGGAATGCAACCCTGCGATCCCTGTCACCCCTGGAGAGGAACATTGGCTTCTGGACAGAAGCCTAGATGAGGTCTATTGGCCCTGCAGTCACTCGAGAGAAATCCCCAGCTTTCCTTCGCAACTCGAATGGAAGATTGGACTTCCCTGGGCCAACACAAGAGGCATCCTGAATTCCCC
>NW_011463445.1:0-521 GCF_000754665.1 Bison bison bison | reverse complement strand
ACTTTAGGAATTGGAGTTCGAAACGGTACTTGTCACCCTTGATGCGACCCACAAACGTGCCCCGCCATCCCGGTCTCCGTCGAGAGGAACACCGAGGTTTTCCGGCACCACTTCCTCTGAGCCCCTTCTACCCTCCTGATCTGGACAGGAGGGTCGACTCCCCTGCTTTGTCTGGAAGGGGTTCCCGACCTTCCGGTCGCACCTCAGGATGAGGCCAGTCTCACGACGACATTCCAGACGTGGCCTCGTGGGTGCTTCCAGATTCCGAAGGACCCCGATTTCCCGGTCCCCTCTTGATAAGAACCCGATGCCCGGACACCTCTTCGAACTCCACCCTGTGAATGAAGTCAACACGAAGGGGCAGTGACTCGCCCGTGCATCGTCGGGAGAAGACCCCCAGGTTCCAAATACCGCTCGACAAGTGGCCTGTCTCCCCGGGAACACCTCGAGAGGCAAGCGGAGTTCCATGCCTCAACCCAAGACGAGGCCTGACTCTCCTGTCCCAAGTCTGCAGGGACCTT
>NW_011463444.1:3766-4252 GCF_000754665.1 Bison bison bison | reverse complement strand
TCACTCGAGAGCAATCCCCAGCTTTCCTTCGCAACTCGAATGGAAGATTCGACTTCCCTGGGCCAACACAAGAGGCATCCCGAATTCCCCATCGTAACTCGAGAATCCCGCCGCAACTCGAGAAAAACCACGTGGTTCCCCCGTCATCGCAAGATGAAGCCCTTTCCCGCTACAGCGTCTCAGGAGAAGTCCCACTTTAGGAATTGGAGGTCGACACGGTACTTGGCACCCTTGATGCGCCCCCACAAAGTTCCCCGGCATCCCGGTCTCCCTGGAGAGGAACACCGAGGTTTTCCGGCACCACTTCCTCTGAGCCCCTTCTACCCTCCTGATCTCCACAGGAGGGTCGACTCCCCTGCTTTGTCTGGAAGGGGTTCCCGACCTTCCGGTCGCACCTCAGGATGAGGCCGGTCTCACGACGACATTCCAGACGTGGCCTCGTGGGTGCTTCCACATTGCGAAGCACCCCGATTTCCCGGTCCCCTC
>NW_011463444.1:0-425 GCF_000754665.1 Bison bison bison | reverse complement strand
GACTCCCCCGTCCATCGCGGAGATGAGGGCCTTCGTCTCCCTGCATGGCCTAGAGGCCAACCTCGCCACCTCTCTCCAAACGCCTCAGGAGGCTTGAATCCCTTTAGTCCACCCAGTGAGTTCCAAGAGATAGCCGTCGCGACTCGAGAGCAGAGCGGGGTTCTTTGCTTCCACTCGAGATGAATGCCTGTCTCCCCGGGTGCGTCTGGAATGCAACCCCGAGATCCCGGTTGCCCCTGGAGAGGAACATTGGCTTCTGGACACAAGCCTAGATGAGGTCTATTGGCCCTGCAGTCACTCGAGAGCAATCCCCAGCTTTCCTTCGCAACTCGAATGGAAGATTGGACTTCCCTGGGCCAACACAAGAGGCATCCCGAATTCCCCGTCGTAACTCGAGAATCCCGCCGCAACTCGAGAAAAACCAC
>NW_011463443.1:0-515 GCF_000754665.1 Bison bison bison | reverse complement strand
ATAGGGGTTCCAGAAGAAGAAGACAAAAGAAAGACCATGAGAAATACTTGAGGAGATAATAGTGGAAAACTTCCCTAAAAATGGGGAAGGAAATAATCACCCAAGTCCAAGGAACCCAGAGAGTACCAAACAGGATAAACCCAAGGAGAAACACCCCAAGACACATATTAATTAAATTAACAAAGATCAAACACAAAGAAAAAATATTAAAAGCAGCAAGGGAAAAACAACAAATAACACACAAGGGAATTCCCATAAGGATTACAGCTGATCTTTCAATAGAAACTCTTCAAGCCAGGAGGGAATGGCAAGACATACTTAAAATGATGAAAGAAAACCTACAGCCCAGATTATTGTACCCAGCAAGGATCTCATTCAAGTATGAAGGAGAAATCAAAAGCTTTTCAGACAAGCAAAAGCTGAGAGAATTCTGCACCACCAAACCAGCTCTCCAACAAATACTAAAGGATATTCTCTAGACAGGAAACACAAAAACGGTGTATAAATTCGAACCC
>NW_011463442.1:0-500 GCF_000754665.1 Bison bison bison | reverse complement strand
TTAGAAATGAAAATGGAGAGATCACAACGGACAGACACAGAAATACAAAGGATCATAAGAGATTACTATCAGCAATTATATGACCAATAAAATAGGACAAACGTGGAAGAAGTGGACAAATTACTTAGAAAACTACAACTTTCCAAAACTAGGACCAGGAAGAAATAGAAAATCTTAACAGACCCATCACAAGCACAGAAATTGAAACTGTATCAAAAATCTCCAGCAACAAAAGCCCAGGTCCAGATGGCTTCACAGCTGAATTCTACCAAAAATTTAGAGAAGAGCTAACACCTAGCCTACTCAAACTCTTCCAGAAAATTGCAGAGGAAGGTAAACTTCCAAACTCATTCTATGAGGCCACCATCACCCTAATACTAAAACCTGACAAAGATCCCACAAAAAAAGAAAACTACAGGCCAATATCACTGATGAACACAGATGCAAAAATCCTTAACAAAATTCTAGCAATCAGAATCCAACAACACATTAAAAAGATC
>NW_011463441.1:0-513 GCF_000754665.1 Bison bison bison | reverse complement strand
TCACGAGGTACGACGGCGAGGTCAGTGAGCCTCTCGTGGGGCGCCAGGGAAGTCGGGTCTCCATGCGAGTGGCGAGGGGGAGCGCGTCATTGCTCCCGAGCCATGGTAGGGGAATCTGGCCTCGAGACGCGTTGAAGAAGGTCTCTCGAGGTCTTTCTCGGGTTGAGGCAGGAAACCCTGGGTTCCTCGACTTGTGCAGGCGACCTCAGGGAGCTTCTCATGGTGGCTCTGAGAAGCCAGGGAAACTGGAGGTGGGAGGGGCCTCTCGGGACCCCACTGGGTTTGGTGCATTGGAAGAGGGCCTCATCTCCAGTTGAGGCAGAAACCGCAGGGTACCTCTGATTTCAGACTCCGATCGCAGGGTCCCTGCAGACTGGGGACATGAGAGTCAGGCCTGGTCTTGGGTTGAGGCATGGAACTCCGCTTGCCTCTCGAGATGTCCCCGGGGAGAGAGGCCGCTTGTCGAGCTGTATTTGGAACCTGGGGTTTTTTCCGAACGGTGCACGGAAAAAC
>NW_011463440.1:0-539 GCF_000754665.1 Bison bison bison | reverse complement strand
GCACCCACGAAGCCACGTCTGGAATGTCGTCGTGAGACCGGCCTCATCCTGAGGTGTGACCGGAAGGTCGGGAACCCTTCCAGACAAAGCACGGAGTCGACCTCCTGTCCAGATCAGGAGGGTAGAAGAGGCTCAGAGGAAGTGGTGCCAGAAAACCTCGGTGTTCCTCTCAAGGGAGACCGGGATGTCGGGGAACTTTGTGGGTCGCATCAAGAGTGCCAAGTACCGTTTCGACCTCCAATACCTAACGTGGGACTTCTCCTGAGACACTTTAGCGGGAAAGGGCTTCATCTTGCGATGAAGGGGAACCACGTGGATTTTCTCGAGTTGGGGCAGGATTATCGAGTTACGACGGGGAATTCAGGATGCCTCTTGTGTTGGCCCAGGGAAGTCCAATCTTCCATTCGAGTTGCGAAGGAAAGCTGGGGATTGCTCTCGAGTGACTGCAGGGCAAACAGACCTCATCTAGGCTTGTGTCCAGAAGCCAGTGTTCCTCTCCAGGGGCGAAAGCGATCTCGGGGTTGCATTCCAGATGCACC
>NW_011463439.1:0-515 GCF_000754665.1 Bison bison bison | reverse complement strand
GCCATGCATGAGACGAAGGCCCTCATCTCGCGGATGACGGGGAGGTCGTCGGGGTGGTTCTCGAGCGGCGGCCCCAGGGTGCGTTTCTCACGAGGTACGACGGCGAGGTCAGTGAGCCTCTCGTGGGGCGCCAGGGAAGTCGGGTCTCCATGCGAGTGGCGAGGGGGAGCGCGTCATTGCTCTCGAGTCATGGGAGGGGAATCTGGCCTCGAGACGTGTTGAAGAAGGTCTCTCGAGGTCTTTCTCGGGTTGAGGCAGGAAACCCGGGCTTCCCTCGACTTGTGCAGGTGACCTCAGGGGACTTCTCATGGTGGCTCTGAGAAGTCAGGGAAACTGGAGGTGGGAGGGGCCTCTCGGGACTCCCCGGGGTTTGGTGCATTGGAAGAGGGCCTCATCTCCAGTTGAGGCAGGAACCTCAGGGTTCCTCTGATTTCAGACTCGGATCGCAGGTTCCCTGCAGACTGGGGACAGGAGAGTCAGGCCTCGTCTTGGGTTGAGGCATGGAACTCCGCTCG
>NW_011463438.1:0-501 GCF_000754665.1 Bison bison bison | reverse complement strand
GGAATCTGTATTTAGACAGTTTAGAACATCTCATGCCTCTCACAGGTGGGAGGCTCTGAACAATCACATGTGGCCGGAAAAACCTATTCAGGCAGGCTAGAGGATTTCCAAAGGAGTTTGTAGGTTAAACACTGTCACACCCAGGAATAATTAACTGGAGCTGTAAGCTAACTCTTTTTTTCAGAGAGAGGTAGTGGGGGACAGCCCCCGTAAAGTCAGAGGTGTAGGTGAACGCACAAAGCAGAAAGTAGGCAGACTCTGGTTTTGGGTGTAAATGCTTGAGAATTTCCAGGGGGACTCCTGAGGCTCGATCCCGCCTTTGCGTATGCCGAGCCTCCTTCCTCGTGACCTTTGTCATGGGCGGAGCTCCTCACGCTGGCTCCCAGCAGTGATAGAATTCCAGTTGAGCTATTCCAGATCCTGAAAGATGATGCTGTGGAAAGTGCTGCACTCAATATGCAATATGCACTCAATATGCAATATGCCGGCTCCCGGCAGTCC
>NW_011463437.1:0-523 GCF_000754665.1 Bison bison bison | reverse complement strand
GGGCTGGGCCAGCCGGCCAGAGTTCAGGGTCTGGCGCTGGACTTGCAGCGGACACTAGGCTGCTTGGGAAAACCGCGCGGCTCTGACCTTTCAGCAAAGGGGTGGAGCGGTAAAGGCCTTGAGCCCAAAGGCGAGGCCTTTCTGCGACCGCCAGGTGGTGCCAACAGAGGGTCGGACTACGTGGTTCCCTGCTCCACGCAGTCCCAGTTCCCTGACCTGTGGTCCGCACCCCTCCGCCGCGCCCACTGGATGCCGACCCTTGGGGACCCAGGAGCGCACGCAATGGGCGTTCCCAGCCGCCATGGCGACACCCGAGAGGACAACGGGGAACCCCTCCCTACCCCCGCCAGGAGCCGACCCCCGCCCCGCGCCTCCCCGCCCCTGCCATGCTCCCGGTGCCTTCCCAGCCGCAGTGGGGATCCCCGGAGCACAACTGGGACCGCCCCCCATCCCCGCCACGACCCGATTCCCGACCCGCGCCGCCCGGCTTCGCCCCGCCCCGGGCGCGCTCCCGGTGCGCTGC
>NW_011463436.1:0-534 GCF_000754665.1 Bison bison bison | reverse complement strand
GCTGTATTTGGTAACCTGGGGGTTTTTCTGGACGACGCACGGGCGAGTCACTGCCCTTCGTGTTGACTTCATTCACAGGGTGGAGTTCGGAGAGGTGTCCGGGCATCGGGTTCTTACCAAGTGGGGACCGTTAAATCGGGGTGCTTCGCAACGTGGAAGCAGCCACGAGGCCACGTCTGGAATGTCGTCGTGAGACCGGCCTCATCCTGAGGTGCGACCGGAAGGTCGGGAACCCCTTCCGGACAAAGCAGGGGAGTCGACCCTCCTATGGAGACCAGGAGGGTAGAAGGGGCTCAGAGGAAGTGGTGCCGGAAAACCTCGGTGTTCCTCTCCAGGGAGACCGGGATGCCGGGGAACTTTGTGGGGGCGCATCAAGGGTGCCAAGTACCGTTTCGACCTCCAATTCCTCACGTGGGACTTCTCCTGAGACGCTGTAGCGGGAAAGGGCTTCATCCTGCGATGACGGGGAAACCACGTGGGTTTTCTCGAGTTGCGGCCGGATTCTCGAGTTACGACGGGCAATTCAGGATGCCT
>NW_011463435.1:0-509 GCF_000754665.1 Bison bison bison | reverse complement strand
CGGGGGAACCGTACGTGGTTTTTTTCTCGAGTTTGCGGCGGGAGTTTCTCGAGTTACGACGGGGAATTCGGGATGCCTCTTTGTGTTTGGCCCAGGGAAGTCCCAATCCTTCCATTCGAGTTTGCGAAGGCAGCTGGGGATTGCTCTCGAGTGACTGCAGGGCCAATAGACCTCATCTAGGCTTGTGTCCAGAAGCCAATGTTCCTCTCCAGGGGCGACCCGGGATCTCGGGGTTGCATTCCAGACGCACCCGGGGAGACAGGCATTCATCTCGAGTGGAAGCAAAGAACCCCGCTCTGCTCTCGAGTCGCGACGGCTATCTCTTGGAGCTTACTGGGTGGACTAAAGGGAGTCAAGCCTCCTGAGGCGTTTTGGAGAGAGGTCGCGAGGACTGGCCTCGAGGCCATGCAGGAGACGAAGGCCCTCATCTCCGCGATGACGGGGGAGTCTCGGGGTGGTTCTCGAGCGGCGGCCCCAGGGTGCGGTTTCTCACGAGGTACGACGGCGAG
>NW_011463434.1:0-508 GCF_000754665.1 Bison bison bison | reverse complement strand
CCAAACAAAAAATACAGACAAACAAGATTATCCCAGATCGTAGTCCATGAGATGAAGGAACTAAGCAGCTGGTTGAGATGGAGCCAAGGGGAAAGGTTGCTCTTTTTTTCTCCACCTCTACTCCTTTCTTCCTTGATGCCTTAGTGATTCATCGTGGAGATTTGAAATAAAAGTTCACAAGAGTCATATTTGTTGAATAAAGATTTTACATTGGACCAACTCTAAAAAATGAAGAAAGTTTCACCTGCCACATGTTTCTTTTAAAAAGTCAATTGCTTTTCAACTCTGGGGTTTCTCCATTGCCTTGTTCAAGTAGCCTTAATCGTAAAAATAAAATAAAACTAAACAAAGATTCAAATATACCAACAAAGGAAAGCTTCCGTTTCTTAAATCATCTTTCCACTTAGTAGAACACTAGCTCTTTTCTTTGTATTTTGACTAGGCAATTAGTTGTATTGTGGCTCAGATGGGAAGGCATCCACCTGCAGGAGACTCAGGTTTGATCCCT
>NW_011463433.1:0-504 GCF_000754665.1 Bison bison bison | reverse complement strand
GGTGTCCCCGGGGAGAGAGGCCACTTGTCGAGCGGTATTTGGAACCTGGGGGTCTTTTTCGGACGATGCACGGGCGAGTCACTGCCCCTTCGTGTTGACTTCATTCACAGGGTGGAGTTCGGAGAGGTGTCTGGGCATCGGGTTCTTACCAAGAGGGGACCGGGAAATCGGGGTGCTTCGCAATGTGGAAGCACCCACGAGGCCACGTCTGGAATGTCGTCGTGAGACCGGCCTCATCCTGAGGTGCGACCTGAAGGTCGGGAACCCCCTCCAGACAAAGCAGGGGAGTCGACCCTCCTGTGGAGATCAGGAGGGTAGAAGGGGCTCAGAGGAAGTGGTGCCGGAAAACCTCGGTGTTCCTCTCCAGGGAGACCGGGATGCCGCGGAACTTTGTGGGGGCGCATCAAGGGTGCCAAGTACCGTTTCGACCTCCAATTCCTAACGTGGGACTTCTCCTGAGACGCTGTAGCGGGAAAGGGCTTCATCTTGCGATGACGGGGGAAC
>NW_011463432.1:0-1052 GCF_000754665.1 Bison bison bison | reverse complement strand
TCGGGTCTCCATGCGAGTGGCAGGGGGAGCGCGTCATTGCTCTCGAGTCATGGTAGGGGAACCTGGCCTCGAGACGTGTTGAAGAAGGTCTCTCGAGGTCTTTCTCGGGTTGAGGCAGGAACCCCTGGCTTCCCTCGTCTTGTGCAGGTGACCTCAGGGGGCTTCTCATGGTGGCTCTGAGAAGTCAGGGAAACTGGAGGTGGGAGGGGCCTCCCGGGACTCCACGGGGTTTGGTGCATTGGAAGAGGGCCTCATCTCCAGTTGAGGCAGGAACCTCAGGGTTCCTGTGATTTCAGACTCCGATCGCAGGGTCCCTGCAGACTGGGGACAGGAGAGTCAGGCCTCGTCTTGGGTTGAGGCATGGAACTCCGCTTGCCTCTCGAGGTGTCCCCGGGGAGAGAGGCCACTTGTCGAGCGGTATTTGGAACCTGGGGGTCTCTCCGGACGATGCACGGACGAGTCACTGCCCCTTCTTGTTGACTTCATTCACAGGGTGGAGTTCGGAGAGGTGTCCGGGCATCGGGTTCTTACCAATAGCGGACCGGGAAATTGGGGTGTTTCGCAACGTGGAAGCACCCACGAGGCCACGTCTGGAATGTCGTCGTGAGACCGGCCTCATCCTGAGGTGCGACCGGAAGGTCGGGAACCCCTTCCAGACAAAGCAGGGGAGTCGACCCTCCTGTGGAGATCAGGAGGGTAGAAGGGGCTCAGAGGAAGTGGTGCCGGAAAACCTCGGTGTTCCTCTCCAGGGAGACCGGGATGCCGGGGAACTTTGTGGGGGCGCAGTCAACGGGGTGGCCAAGGTACCGTTTCGACCTCCAATTCCTAACGTGGGACTTCTCCTGAGACGCTGTAGCGGAAAGGCGTTCAGTCTTGCGATGACGGGGGAACCACGTGGTTTTCTCGAGTTGCGGCGGGATTCTCGAGTTACGACGGGGAATTCGGGATGCCTCTTGTGTTGGCCCAGGGAAGTCCAATCTTCCATTCGAGTTGCGAAGGAAAGCTGGGGATTGCTCTCGAGTGACTGCAGGGCCAATAGACCTCATCTAGGC
>NW_011463431.1:0-504 GCF_000754665.1 Bison bison bison | reverse complement strand
TTTTTCAGTTTTATCCTATTCTAATGTGTGTAAATTGGTATCTCATGTGATTTTAATTTGTGTTCTCTGATAACTTAAGATACTCAACGTTTCATATACTATTGACCTATGTTTGTTGTCTTTTGTGATAGGTCCCAGTCTTGTGTTCATTTCCTAAAAATTAGGTCATTTGTTTTTCTTATTGTGCTATAAGAATTCCTCATATATTATGTGTTCTTTGTCAGATATATATATTGCAATTGTCTTCTCCTAGTCTATAGTTTGCATATTCATTTTTTCAATAGTATACCTTGAATTTTTATTTCTTTGAGGTTCAATTTGTCAAATTTTGATTTTATGGTTTTTACTTTAATATATAGTCTGAGAATGCAAATATGTTATGTCCTAGAGGGAATACATACCTATTCGTAATTATGCCTTCATGTATGGACAAGAGGGCTCATTATAGAGACTTATAATTTTCATTAAAATATTCTTTTAATATTTGCTTGCACTATAAAAAGC
>NW_011463430.1:0-504 GCF_000754665.1 Bison bison bison | reverse complement strand
GAAAAACACAACAACCCAAACCTGTGGGACACGGTAAAAGCAGTCCTAAGGGGAAAGTTCATAGCAATACAGGCACAACCTCAAGAAACAAGAAAAAAGTCAAATTAAATAACCTAACTCTACACCTAAAGCAACTAGAAAAGGAAGAAATGAAGAACCCCAGGGTTAGTAGAAGGAAAAGAAATCTTAAAAAATTAGAGCAGAAAATAAATGCAAAAAGAAACAAAAGAGACCATAGCAAAAATCAACAAAACCAAAAGCTGGTTCTTTGAAAGGATAAATAAAATTGACAAACCATTAGCCAGACTCATCAAGAAACAAAGGGAGAAAAATCAAATCAACAAAATTAGAAACGAAAATGGAGAGATCACAACAGACAACACAGAAATACAAAGGATCATAAGAGACTACTATCAACAATTATATGCCAATAAAATGGACAACGTGGAAGAAATGGACAAATTCTTAGAAAAGTACAACTTTCCAAAACTGGACCAGGAAGAA
>NW_011463429.1:0-521 GCF_000754665.1 Bison bison bison | reverse complement strand
CGGAACCTCAGGGTTCCTCTGACTTCAGACTCCGATCGCTAAGGTCCCTGCAGACTTGGGACAGGAGAGGTCGGGCCTCGTCTTGGGTTGAGGCATGGAGCTCCGCTTGCCTTTCGAGGTGTTCCCGGGGAGACAGGGCCACTTGTCGAGCGGTATTTGGAACCCTGGGGTTCTTTTCCCGGACGATGCACGGGCGAGTCACTGCCCCTTCGTTTTGACTTCATTCACAGGGGTGGAGTTCGAAGAGGTGTCCGGGCATCGGGTTCTTATCAAGAGGGGATCGGGAAATCGGGGTCCTTCGGAATGTGGAACCACACATGAGGCCACGTCTGGAATGTCGTCGTGAGACCGGCCTCATCCTGAGGTGCGACCGGAAGGTCGGGAACCCCTTCTAGTACAAAGCAGGGGAGTCGACCCTCCTGTCCAGATCAGGACGGTCGAAGTGGCTCTGAGGAAGTGGTGCCGGAAAACCTCGGTGTTCCTCTCGAGGGAGACCGGGATGCCAGGGTACTTTGTGGGTC
>NW_011463428.1:0-555 GCF_000754665.1 Bison bison bison | reverse complement strand
CAAAAGGAGAGAGACAGATCCAGCCAGTAATCAGTTCCCAAAATGTTCTCCATAGCCCGGAATACACAAAGAGATTCACAGAGTGGGTAGGGAAGAAAAGGGTGAGGGAGGAGATAGAGGCGACCTGGTGGAGAAAAAGGAGAGTCAAAAGGGGGAGAGAGCAATCAAGGCAGTGATCAAACTCCCAAGTAAAAATGGGTAGTGAAGATTGGGGTCTTAAACGTTCAAAATTGATAACAAATACCAAAAAGCAAACATTAAAAGTGTACAGTAAAGGTTAGAGTCTCCCAAATACAGTATTAGAAAAACAAAACAAAGTCACAAAAAATAACAAAACATATATATGAAGTTTGCAGGTAATAGTAGGTTTTAAAAATTAAAATTAAAGAAGTAATAGAGGACTTAAAAATTTAAAAAAATATTTTTTTAATGATAATACTAAAAATATATCTAGGAATTTCTCTTCGGTTGTTGTGGGCAGTGTGGGGTTAGTTCAGTTTCAGATAGTTCCGTGATCCAGCATATAGTTCTCAAGATCTATAGGCTCCTTCCAAT
>NW_011463427.1:0-562 GCF_000754665.1 Bison bison bison | reverse complement strand
TCCCTACTGGAGGTGGTGACCAGCTCTACTGGGACAGAGCTACAGGCTTGAAAGCCAGACGTGGGTACAAGAGTGGGATTCACTGTAGAAATAGAAAATATTACCACTGGGGGAAAGAAGAAAGGGAAGAAAAAACAATTAGTATAAGAGCCCAGGAGTTTAGGGAAGAGATATTCAGTAAACAGTCAAACGAAGCACATGAAGACAGTAATAAATGTGCACAATGAGGATCTTAAAATATCAAGGAAAACAAGTGTCGATCTAGGTCTGCTGGATTAAGGTGTCGGATACTTACAACAGTTCTCAGAACATATTTCAAGAGAAAAGGGGAAAAATTACCAATTACAATGGGTCTGGCACCTTAGACAATTCAGCTTCATTTGGCTGTAATTTTTACCTAACCAATTTATCTTATTTCCTAACCATGTTAGATGGACGGGTGTTCTACATAAACACACCAAAGAAACAGGCCATGAGTGTACCCCAAAGAAACGTGGGCGTCTACATTTTAAATTACTAAGTTGAAACTGACTTGAAAAATCCATATAAATCAGAAAGATTG
>NW_011463426.1:0-561 GCF_000754665.1 Bison bison bison | reverse complement strand
CCTTCGTAACTCGAATGGAAGATTGGACTTGCCTGGCCAACACAGAGCATCCTGAATTCCCCGTCGTAACTCGAGAACCCCGCCGTAACTCGAGAAAAACCACCTGGCTCCCCCGTCATCGCAAGATGAAGCCCTTTGCCGCGACAGCGCCTCAGGAGAAGTCCCACGTTAGGAATTGGAGGTCGAAAGGGCACTTGGCACCCTTGATGCGACCCACAAAGTTCCCCGAAATCCCGGTCTCCCTCGAGAGGAACACCGAGGTTTTCCGGCACCCCCTCCTCTGAGCCCTTTCTCCCCTCCTGATCTGGACAGGAGGGTCGAATCCCCTGCTTTGTCTGGAAGGGGTTCCCGACCTTCCGGTCGCACCTCAGGATGAGGCCGGTCTCACGAAGACATTCCAGACGTGGCCTCGTGGGTGGCTCCACATTCCGTAGGACCCCGATTTCCCGGTCCCCTCTTGAGAAGAACCCGATGCCCGGACACCTCTCCGAACTCCACCCTGTGAATGAAGTCCACACGAAGGGGCAGTTTTTCCGTGCGTCGTTCGGAAAAAAACCCCAG
>NW_011463425.1:0-534 GCF_000754665.1 Bison bison bison | reverse complement strand
GCGCGTCATTTGCTCTCGAGTCATGTAGGGGATCCTGGCCCGTCGAGACGTTGTTGAAGAAGGTCTCTCGAGGTCTTTCTCGGGTTGAGGCAGGAAACACTGGCTTCCCTCGACTTGTGCAGGTGACCTCAGGGGGCTTCTCATGGTGGCTCTGAGAAGTCAGGGAAACTGGAGGCGGTAGGGCCTCTCGGGACTCCACGGGGTTTAGTGCATTGGAAGAGGACCTCATCTCCAGTTGAGGCAGGAACCTCAGGGTTCCTCTGATTTCAGACTCCGATCGCAGGGTTCCTGCAGACTGGGGACAGGAGAGTCAGGCCTCGTCTTGGGTTGAGGCATGGAACTCCCCTTGCCTCGCGAGGTGTCCCCTGGGAGAGAGGCCACTTGTCGAGCTGGATTTTGAACCTGGGGTTTTTTTCCGGACGATGCACGGGCGAGTCACTGCCCCTTCGTGTTGACTTCATTCACAGGGTGGAGTTCGGAGAGGTGTCCGGGCATCGGGTTCTTATCAAGAGGGGACCGGGAAATTGGGGTGCT
>NW_011463424.1:0-563 GCF_000754665.1 Bison bison bison | reverse complement strand
ACTCCGATCGCAGGGTCCCTGCAGACTGGGGACAGGAGTAGTCAGGCCTCGGTCATGGGTTGAGGCATGGAACTCCGCTTACCTCGTCGAGATGTCCCCGGGGAGAGAGGCCGCTTGTCGAGCTGTAGTTGGAACCTGGGGTTTTCTTCCGAACGATGCACGGAAAAACTGCCCCTTCGTGTGGACTTCATTCACAGGGTGGAGTTCGGAGAGGTTGCCGGGCATCGGGTTCTTCTCAAGAGGGGACCGGGAAATCGGGGTCCTACGGAATGTGGAACCACCCACGAGGCCACGTCTGGAATGTCTTCGTGAGACCGGCCTCATCCTGAGGTGCGACCGGAAGGTCGGGAACCCCTTCCAGACAAAGCAGGGGAGTCGACCCTCCTGTCCAGATCAGGAGGGGAGAAAGGGCTCAGAGGACGGGGTGCCGGAAAACCTCAGTGTTCCTCTCGAGGGAGACCGGGATTTCGGGGAACTTTGTGGGTCGCATCAAGGGTGCCAAGTGCCCTTTCGACCTCCAATTCCTAACGTGGGACTTCTCCTGAGGCGCTGTCGCGGGAAAG
>NW_011463423.1:0-501 GCF_000754665.1 Bison bison bison | reverse complement strand
AACGTACACACAGTGGATGACTGGCATAACAGATTCCACATTACCTTGAAAAACCTAGGCTCCAATAGCTGTTATCTCTCTAACTCTGCAGACAGCAGAGGATATGAAAATACAGGAAAAGGAACTACAAAGGCTGATGAGACAAGAATGTCATCGGAGAAGGAGGAGAGGCGTATTGAGCCTGATTTTGAGGGCAGGGAATACAGGAAACAGGAGTGAATGGGGTGGACAGTCCCTGGAAGGGGAATAAACAAATGGAGCATGCATATGGCAAAAAGATTTCCACACTTAGGGAAGAGCATCTATAATAGGGAATAAAGAGAAAGGAGCGGTGAAGGAGGAGAGGGTGAATCTACAAAGGCCTCAAAGCAGAGGCGTTTAACACAGTAATTCACTGAAATGGAAAATCTGATTACAAAAGTGTTTACAATGTTTCAGTGTATGAATCGATTGTTGGGTCAAAAATATATTCAGAGACACTGAAGAAAAAATTTCAAATTG
>NW_011463422.1:0-554 GCF_000754665.1 Bison bison bison | reverse complement strand
GTGTGTGTGTGTGTGTGTGTGTGTGTGTGGTGGTGTTGGGGGGGGGGGCGGGGGTAGGGTTGTACACTCGTCGTGCCCCGTTTCGCGGGTAGTCTCCAGGGCGACTTGGGCTGGGGGTGGGCTGGGAGACGCGGGCCTCAGGCTCCACATGAAGAAGCCCCAAATGGCATGAGCTGCTGTTTGAGACGCTGGCCCTTCACATCTCTGGCCGGAGCCTTGAGCTCCAGGCGGCTCAAAGCCCTGGGGGTGGTGGTCTGGGACTGCTGCAGGGAAAGGACGCCAAGAGGGCACGGAGGAGTTGGGAGGGGCGTGGGAAACGGAGGCAAGGAAAGCGAGGGATCTAGGTGGAGGCATTGGAGAGAGCATCCGGTGTCCCGCCATGCCTCGCAGGAGCCGGCGGGGGCAATTGAGGTCAAGGGACGTGTGGAACGTGAAAAGGCGGGAAAACCCAGAGCGGTTTGGAAGGCAAGGCAGGCTGGGCAAGGGGGCGTGGCCGGCCACGTCAAAGGGACCCCAGGGGAATTCCCGGGCAGTTAGCTCTCTGGGCACTGCTG
>NW_011463421.1:0-514 GCF_000754665.1 Bison bison bison | reverse complement strand
TTGTGTTGGCCCAGGGAAGTCCAATCTTCCATTCGAGTGCGAAGGAAAGCTGGGGATTGCTCTCGAGTGACTGCAGGGCCAATAGACCTCATCTAGGCTTGTGTCCAGAAGCCAATGTTCCTCTCCAGGGGCGACCGGGGTCTCCGGGTTGCATTCCAGACGCACTCGGGGAGACAGGCATTCATCTCGAGTGGAAGCAACGAACCCCGCTCTGCTCTCGAGTCGCGACGGGTATCTCTTGGAGCTCACTGGGTGGACTCAAGGGAGTCAAGCCTCCTGAGGCGTTTGGAGAGAGGTCGCGAGATTGGCCTCTAGGCCATGCAGGAGACGCAGGCCCTCATCTCCGCGATGACGGGGGAGTCTCGGGGTGGTTCTCGAGCGGCGGTCCCAGTGTGCGGTTTCTCACGAGGTACGACGGCGAGGTCAGTGAGCCTCTCGTGGGGCGCCAGGGAAGTCGGGTCTCCATTCGAGTGGCGAGGGGGAGCGCGTCATTACTCTCGAGTCATGGGAGGGT
>NW_011463420.1:4464-4963 GCF_000754665.1 Bison bison bison | reverse complement strand
AAAAAAGACCCTATTTTTTTCTTCTTCAGCAAACTTCATATATATATATTTTATAATTTTTTGACCTTTGTTTTTGTTTTGTTTTGTTTTTGTTTTTTTCTTCTTTTCTTTAACATTGTATTTTTGAAATTCTAAACTCTACTCTAGATTTTTAATTTTTGCTTTCTGGTATTAGTTATCAATTTTGTACTTGTACTTTCTTTATAATTTTCAAGACCTTGTTTGTTTTTGTTTGTTCGTTTTTTCTCTCTTTCTTTTCCTTCTTCTTTTCTTTAACATCGTATTTTTGAAATTCCAAACTCTACTCTAGATTTTTAATTTTTGCTTTTATGTATTTGTTACCAATTTTGTACCTATAAGGACCCAATCTTCAGGACCCATTTTTCACTAGGGAGTGAGATTACTGGCTTGACTGCTCTCTCTCCCTTTGGACCCTCCTTTTTCTCCACCAGGTCGCCTGTGTCTCCTCCCTAACCCCTCTCTACTCTACCCACTCTGT
>NW_011463420.1:0-421 GCF_000754665.1 Bison bison bison | reverse complement strand
CAGATGACATGATCCTCTACATAGAAAACCCTAAAGAATCCACCAGAAAATTACTAGAAATAATCAATGACTACAGTAAAGTTGCAGGATATAAAATCAACACACAGAAATCCCTTGCATTCCTATACACTAATAATGAGAAAACAGAAAGAGAAATTAAGGAAACAATTCCATTCACCATTGCAACGGAAAGAATAAAATACTTAGGAATATATCTACCTAAAGAAACTAAAGACCTATATATAGAAAAACTATAAAACACTGGTGAAAGAAATCAAAGAGGACACTAATAGATGGAGAAATATACCATGTTCATGGATTGGAAGAATCAATATAGTGAAAATGAGTATACTACCCAAAGCAATTTATAGATTCAACGCAATCCCTATCAAGCTACCAACAGTATTCTTCACAGCTCTAG
>NW_011463419.1:0-525 GCF_000754665.1 Bison bison bison | reverse complement strand
TCGACTTGTGCAGGTGACGTTCAGGGGGCGTTCTCATGGTGGCTCTGAGAAGTCAGCTAAACTGGAGGTGGGGGGGCCGTCTCGGGACTGCCCTGTGTTTGGTGCATTGGAAGAGGGCCTCATCTCCAGTTGAGGCAGGAACCTCAGGATTCCTCTGATTTCAGACTCCGATCGCAGGGTCCCTGCAGACTGGGGACAGGAGAGTCAGGCCTCCTCTTGGGTTGAGGCATGGAACTAAGCTTGCCTCTCGAGGTGTCCCAGGGGAGAGAGGCCACTTGTCGAGTGGTATTTGGAACCTGGGGGCTTTTTCCGGACGATGCACGGGCGAGTCACTGCTCCTTCGTGTTGACTTCATTCACAGGGTGGAGTTCGGAGAGGTGTCCGGGCATCGGGTTCTTATCAATAGGGGACCGGGAAATCGGGGTGCTTCGCAATGTGGAAGCACCCATGAGGCCACGTCTGGAATGTCATCGTGAGACCGGCCTCATCCTGAGGTGCGACCGGAAGGTCGGGAACCCCTTCCAG
>NW_011463418.1:0-500 GCF_000754665.1 Bison bison bison | reverse complement strand
TCTAGTGAACCTCATCTCTCAGGTACATTCTTGGCTCCCGTGGAGACACCACTGTGTGTGAATCTACACACCCAACATAGGGGCACAGGGGCCTGATTCTCTCCGTGGGGTGCTGATGTGCGGGGAGCGAGCTCCGCCTCTGGCAAAGGTCATGAGGAAGGAGGCTTGGCATACGCAAAGGCGGGATCAAGCCTCAGGAGTCTCCCTGGAAATTCTTGAGCAATCTACCCCCAAAACCAGAGTCTGCCCTACTTTCTGCTTTGTGCTTTCACCTACACCTCTGACTTTACGGGGGGCTGTCCCCCACGACCTCTCTAAAAAAAAAAAAAGTTAGCTTACAGCTCCAGTTAATAATTCCTGGGTGTGACAGTGTTTAACCTACAAACTCCTTTGGAAATCCTCTAGCCTGCCTGAATAGGTTTTTCCGGCCACATGTGACTGTTCAGAGCCTCCCAACTGTGAGAGGCAGGAGATGTTCTAAACTGTCTAAACACAGATTC
>NW_011463417.1:0-546 GCF_000754665.1 Bison bison bison | reverse complement strand
AGTGACTGACAGGCGCTGATCAGGGGACTGTGCACGCACTGATCAGGTGGCTGATCAGGAACTGACCACCTGACCGCGCATGCAGTGATCACGTGGCTGGTCGTTCACTGATCACGGTTTATCAAACGGTGATCACGTGACTGAGAGGCGCTGATCACGTGACTGTGCGTCAGTGATCACGTGGCTGAGCAGGCACTGATATCGTGACTGAGCGTGCACTTATCATGTGCCGGGCGCCGGAGACGCATTCCACTCTGGACAAAGGTCATGAGGAAGGAGGCTCGGCATACGCAAATGGGGGATCGAGCCTCAGGAGTCCACCCGGATATTCTCGAGCATCTCCCCCCCAAAAAAACCAGAGTCTGCCTACTGTATTGCTTTGTGCTCTCACCTCTGATTTCACTGGGGGCTGTCCCCCACCACCATCTCGCTCTCTCTGTCAAAGAGTTAACTTACATCTCCAATTCATCAAGTTCCTTGTCATTGTTCCCTTTAACTTCCAGCTGAGTCTCCATCTGGAGCGTGGAACCCACCGCGCTTCCTACT